>NC_142011.1:193050667-193313167 GCF_049901735.1 Notechis scutatus
GACTGACCTCTCAAAGTTAGAAGAATTCCTTAGGGAAGAATACATATATTTAACTCACCTGCACAGCGATACCAAATCCCTATTCTTATAGCTGGTGAAATAAAAACTAACTGGTAGGTCAAACATCCTGACCGCAGTATGCTGGTATATTTATACGTCTCTAATTAAAGATATTTCTGACTGTTAATTGTCAAGCTCACATCGTCACGATATTATCCGTGACATGTCAGACTTTTTTCCACTAAACCAGGGTGGCTGTGGCTGGTGCATGATACGCATCCGTACAGGCGGGGTTTAAACCTGTTCTGGCTTCCCAACCAATAAATACTAGGACCATTATTCTTGCCAAAAATTTATAATAAAGTTTACTAAATGAGCCACATATGTAGCCTTATATAATCTATACGTGGCCACAAACTGATCATGTACTCCGTGAGATGTAACACCTATATTTCCCAAAGCAATTTGTAGCAATCTTAGAGTCACAAATGAGAACCACTGAGGCCTGAACGTCACTGGGCCCTCGCATGTACTTACCAGTAAGCTGGCAATCCAGTTTGCGATCCAAAGCTAGAGGATAAGTACTGAGTGATGCCCGAAATGTCACTTAGAGAGCCATGGCAATATATTCATCTAGCAGGCAGATACGGCTAAGAGGAATAATGGGTGGGATGCGAAGACTGGACTGGTGTTGGTCGCATAAATGTATGGGATCGGGATGGAGGCTAGGGGATGCTAAGAAAACAGTCACTTAAGGGGCTGAGCCTCTAGTCGCTTATCTCTCAAGACTTTGGAAGGACCCACCCTAATTGATCAAGCAGTTAAAATGGTGGTGGGAAGTTTGGCACCATCTCTCAATGTAAACTTACATTGCATTAGAGTTATCATCTAGCTTTAATCTGTACGCTCCAAAATCTAACTTAGTTGAATTCCTAGACATCGTTCAAGATGGAAGTCCAGAAAAGTCCAAAAGGAAAAACAGTTTCACGGAACCAGTCCTCTATTTACAAAATAATTTGTTAAGCTATCTTCATAGGATGTGTTCGAGCACAAATGAACAGCCATCTGTCCAGAAACTATCTTAAACTAGATCCTGAACTTGGTAGCCTAATGCAGGGGTCCCCAACCGCTGATCCGTGGACCCGCTACCGGTCTCTTGGAACAACTCTTACCGGGCCGCTGGTTGCTAGGCGCGCTTCATCTTTTTGGTAAAGTGCTCGGTGAGCTCCGGTGGCTGCGGGGCTTCTCAAAGATGGGGTAGCTCTCCATGAATTTTCGTAAGCCATCCAAGCCTGACCTCAGCGCCCACTTGACGAAAAAGTGCTTCGGTAGTCAGGCTTCTTCCATCAAAAAGATGGCGGGCGCTCAGTGACTCTTAATTGCCGGACAGCCGGCGTCAAAGGTTGGGATCCTGGCCCTGGCTCGGAACCTTCAATCCTAAGATTCTCTGTGCTGGAGGTTATATTCTATATGAAAAATGCAATGAACTTAAAATTCTTAATGAAATCAAAGTTTATTATTCAATGTGATGAAAGACAAGAATAGTTAATCACTCCTGATACAGGGAAAATATGTATTATTTTAATCAGATATTTAAACCATCTCTGAGGGATTTGTACACTTGGGGTGGATTCTCATTGGAATGATATCTGTGTTTAATCTTAAAGTATGGTCTTTAAATAGATCTTTGGTCTCTCTCTCTCTTCTTCAAAATAAAAATAAGACAGGTATGAAAAAAAATATGGGGGAAAATAGATGAGGAGGACATTCAAATTAAAAGCAAAGCTAAAAGAGAGTTCTCAACTGGCTGAGGAAAATGTTGACATAATCTAGTTTTAAAAAAACATTTAGGAACTGGAAATTCAAATATCACTTTGTCCTGCACTTTCAAAAACTATAACAGCTAACATGAATTTTCTCAGTGCCTTTGATAAAACATTTTTATCTAAAAGACACAGGGTCAACAATATTTTTTCTCAGGCACTCTTTAAAAACGGGAGGAAGCATTTGAACATTGTATGCCTCTGGATGTGGAAGCATCCATTCCAAAATAAAGATATTTGAGAAAAATTAGCCTTTGATGGATATCTCCTTTTTATCTATTTTTTTTGCTTAATCAATTGGAAAACACTAGAGTAAACAGCAGACATTCACCACTAAAAATGAAAATATTAATTTATTTTTTAGCATCCATAAACACCCTTGCCTTAAATAGAAGATTTTTCAGTTCCTACACCTTTGGGCTTTCCGAAGTTGTCAACTTCTCACTTCAAGGTTGTCTTCCATCATAAAATATTTATATTATCAATGATGAGGAGAAAAGGTCCCACTACTCTTTGCACCTCTTTTACTATCTTCCTCTGAAGCTCTCTTTCCAAATAGCCAGTCCACCCATATAAGTGGATTCAATGGCTGAATAATGGGTACTGATGAATATTAAAATTTACAGAGATTTACTATCTGTAAGCTTGCTTTGCTTTCAGCACTAATTTCAACAGTGAATCCATTGGAAGATCACAATTCTGCTATCAGGAGGCCTCTAGTATGGAAGATTCACTGTGCAGGTTTTCAAGACAAGATTGAATATATCAATTTGAAATCCTGAATGTAACAGAGCGATTGAACTCAATGATTTATTTATTTTAGCAAGCTAGGGCATATCATAACATGGGCTATCAAAATATTTTAACATTTCCCTAGATTAGTAAAACACAATGAACTATAAAGGTTAAAAGATCTACATTCAATAGCTTAATGTCAATAATTCAAACCAAGGATTTGTAACTTTAAATGTAGTGAGGTTTTGAATGTTGAAATTTATTTACTATTAAACAAATTTATGTCTGCTTAACTGACTCCAGATGGCTTGCCAACATTTAAAACCCACCTATAATAAACTCATAAACCCTCCAGCTCAGCTGATCTCTACCCATAGCAGCAGCAACATAATCAAATCAACCACTTGATGAGCTCCATTTCAATCAATATGGTCCTCAGGCCCAGTGACACAACTACATTTAGGGCTTTTGGAAAAGCAAAAGGTTGGGGCCAATTGTAACTTAGTGGGAATAATATTCCATAAAGAAGGGGCCCCACTGAGAAGGCCCTTTATTGTGGTCTCAACGATGAAACTCCTAATTGATGGGATCTGTAACATACCATCCTTCCATCTTGATGGGTCAGGTGGATGTAATAGAGAATAAGAAGTTATACCATGGACAATTTCTAATGTGAACTCTTCTCCTTCAGAAGAGTTACCGTGGGATGATTATAACGATCCCAGAACATTGATTTCCCACCAGATTATTTCACCATCTCTAGCCTCTCTGTGTAGTTTTTGTGTTTTCATACATGAATGTTCTTCTCCAAAGATAATGGACTGATTAACAAAGATAATCCATGTTCTATCATCAAAGAAAGGTGGATGACCTCCGAGAGAAATTCTTCGGAATAAAGATATATCATCCTGGTGCTTTGCTCTGGAGGGTATCGAGTTCTTATTTTTTAATTTAAACCTGTTGTTAATGTAAAAAAAAACAATACAGGGCATCAAACAAAGTATCTATGAACAGAAGAAATGTTACAGCTAACAAACTAGAACTCCAGAATTAGAATAACCTAGATGTATGCATTTATTATTGTATATCATATTCCATTTTGCAACCATAGCAAAAAATCAGGTGAGTTTGGCCATCTCAAAACCAAGCCAGGATGATATTTTATATGACTAGATGGTTCAACTCTTGATGACTTCATGGACACAAACATACAGGGTTGTTGTTAGGTGGGTGTTTTTGGCAAATACAGAAAGTAGTTTGATATTGTTTCTTCAAGATGTTTTCCCGATTTCCTAATTTAATTTACCACCCTGGGATTGCCAATTTGGTTTCCTCTCCAAAAATACTCAGATCAACCCTACTAAGTTTTTTCAAGATCAGCCAAAGATGCCTAATTATTCCCTTCTACTGTTTCAGCTAATATCTGCGGAACAGCCCTATATTTCACAATTTTAGTTCTTGCCTTCAGCAGTTTTAAAGGGAAATTTGGGGGTGGGGTGTCACTGTAAATTATGCATATAAAATTATAGATATTTAAAGCAGCCATTATTAAAGCAGCAGATTTAATACAGATTCTCTGGATTGATGTAAGCAAGGTTTGTTCCTAAACGGTTGTTTATATATAATCTAAATATCCCTGAAGTAAACAGATGTGGCAGAATGTGAGATTACTTCCTCCACCCTGGTGCCCTTGAGATATATTAGGAAACACAACTCCCAGACGTCTTCTTTAGCATATCTAGAAACTACCAGGTTGGGACTGTGGTTGTAGAACATTTGGTTCTTATTGTGGGACTAAAGGCAGTTCTGTCTGATCCAAAGCATTTTCAATCACATTGCCAAGACACTTTAGTTACTCTTTCTATATCAGTGCCTTTCCTATCTGTTCCCCATCTAACCACGGCCCTGCTCTGCAGTGGTGGGATTCAAATTTTTACTACTGGTTCTGTGGGCGTGGCTTGGTGGGGTGTGGCAGGGGAAGGACACTGTAAACTCTCCATTCCAAACCCCACTCCAGCGGAAGGATACTGTAAAATCCCATTCCCTCCCACCCCACTAACCTGCTTTCCAGCTCTGTTCTCCTGTGCAGGGCAACCACAGAAGACCCAGCCAATCAGCTGGGACCTCGAGAGGCAGAGAATAGATGGGCGGGGCCAGTCAGGAGGTGGGATTTGCGGTTCTCCCAACTACTCAAAATTTTGCTATCAGTTCTCCACAACTGGTCAGAACCTGCTGAATACCACCTCTTGCTGCGCTCCACAATCACTTCACCTTTGGCTACCAGAGGGAACAAAAGCTTACTTGGCAGTTGTTGATTCTTGCTTATATGTTCTGGCTGGACTGGGTTTTGAAACAAGGACCATTGCGGGGACAGTGGTTTCCACTTCCACAAGCTGTGGGGATGGGAGAGAAGCCATTGCTGGTGTCCCTCTAGAGGCAACTGGACTTTCTGATTTTTCTTTTGAAGATGTTTTGCTTCTTCAGCTCTGACTTGATGGTGGAGAATGATGGAGAATTTATATTCTTTTGCAGACAGCTGGTCATTTGCATCCTTTTAGAGGATCAAGCTCTGAAGGTTTATCTGTGTCCTCAGGGTCACCTGAGTTCTGTAGTCTGCAATTTTTTCCTTTGGAAATCTGTTCTTACTCCCACATCATATAAAGGATGCTCATCCCAAATTGTATAGCTAAAAGTCTGTAGAGATTCTCAGTCATCCAGGTCATGGCTGTCCCTAAAGTGCTTTTTCACTCCTTGCAGACATCGTTTGCATTCAACAGTGGAGGAGGGATATGACATCTTCTATCTCCAGTCTACAACACAGTCCTTGGGCAGCGTTCTAGTGAGGCTCCATGCTGGCTTGGACTCCTCCTGCATCTCCCCTCTTTGGAGAGAGCTTTATAAGCTCCGCTGCCTTAAGAAAGTTCAAAACATTCTCAAAGATCCATCTCATCCTGGGGAACCACTTTTTGAACTATTACCATCTGGCAGGACGGGTACAGAATAATAAAACAAGGACAATAGAACGTTGAAAAATAGCTTCTATTCTGTAAGGTAGCTCTTTGAATTTTACTGTATAGTGCAGTGTTGAAGGTGTGGTGTCGGGGTTTCCAGGTTTCAATGTGTGAAGGGTGAAGGATGCGTGTTTGTGTTTATTGTCATGGTCATGATGTACTGAATAAATATGGTGTTTGATTTGGTTGTATGAGGTGCAAATGACAATAAAGTAAACCAAACTAAACTCAGATGACCCTGAGCACACAGATAAACCTCAAGTGGCCCTCCCAAGGACTCTCCAAAAATGCAAATGGCCAGCTATCTGCAAGGAACATAAATCCTTCCATTCCCCACCATCCAGTCAGAGATGAAGAAGCTTCCTGGATGAGAAGTGAAACACTTTCAAAGAAAAATCAGAAAGTCCAGTTGCCTCTTTAAAAAGCATCTTGGGACAACCTGACCTGGATGACTGAGAATCTCCATAGGCATCTACTAGGGTGATAGGAAAGAGGTCCCAAAAAGGCGAAGAATAGTCCTTGACTTATGATCACAATAGAGACCAACATTTCTGTTGGTATGCTAGACAGTTGCTATGAATTGCACCCCCATTTTAAAACCTGTTTTGGCGCGAGTTCTTAAATGAATCACTGCAATTGTTAAAAATGAATCATGAGGTTATTAAGGGAATCTGGCTTCCACATTGACTCTGTTTGTCAGAACCCGGCTGGGAAAATTACAAATGGCCTTGTGCAACTGTCACAAAAAAATGCTCACCCCAAACCTCAATTAATAATTGGCCTGAAGAATTATGTTTCATTGCTTGTACATCCATATTACAGGCTTAATTTACTTTCATTATTATACCTCCTCCTCAAGTATTCCTGGAAATTGCAATTCTATGTCAATTGCAGATTTTTAATAAGAATTATCAAAATACTAAGAACTGTCCTGACTTATGCGTAGCCTATAAAGCCTCTTCAAGGGAATGAAGCATTTGATTGGTTGCTGGGAAAGGAAAATACCTATCTGCATGAAAAACAGAGCAGAATACAAAACAATATGGCTGTTGGGAGGAATGTGAAAGCCATTGAACATGTAGACAATAAGGAACTTAGTAAAGAAAAATGAAGATAATGACATTTATTCATTTGGTATCAGTATGATCTGTAAATTTCCTTGTGTTGTAAGTGAGCGAAAATACAGCAACATGGAATAAATGTGACATTTGGGGCTGAAAAAGGAGGATAATTAATAGCAAATGGCAAAGTTTTCCATGGAGAATACATTTGCATATATCATCTCCTCTTTAACTCTCTTTTTCAGATAACTACAATCCCTGTAGCTATCCAAATCCTTGCTCTCTCCATAAATCTCCCTGAAGCTGTTCTAGGATATAGATGCTGAATCAAAATATTATATCCTTAAAAACTCTTGTCAAGGACTGGCCTCTCAAAAGTTAGAAGAATTCCTTAGGAAAGAACCACATATATTTAACTCCTTACTGAAGCATACTGGCAATGCAAATCCCTATTCTTATAGCTGGTGAGAAAAATAAAAGAGCTAACTAGTAGATCAAACATCTGACCATGATATACTGGTATATTTAACACGTGCACCAATTAAAGATGTTCTAAAACAGTGGTGTCAAGCTCACATCGTCACGGCAGTATCACGTGACATGTCGGAACTTTTTTCCCCTCCGCTAAACCAGGGGTGGCTGTGGCTAGTGCATGATGCATCCGGCCCACAGGCCGGGAGTTTGACAGCCCTGTTCTAAAAGCTACCCAACCAATATAAAATGCCCAGTTATTAAACTACATAAAAGATTTGTATGGCAAAAGTTTACTGATAATTACATATGTAATGTTAGGCCTTATATAATCTATAGGTATTACAAACTGGATATGTACTCCAAATGAGATGTAACTTTTATATTTCTCCAAGCAATTTTGTAGCAATCTTTTAGAGTCACAAATGAGAAACCACAGAGGGCCAGAAACCCATGAGTATAGCATGTACTTTGCTTAGTATGTAAATCCAGATTGCAATCCAAAGCTACAAAGGGATAAGTACTGAGTGATATGGAAAATGTCACCAGAGAGATGAACAAATGTGTTCATCTGTTAGAAGTAAGATAAAGCTAAAGAGGAGTAATGGAGTGGGATGGAAGGTGGACTACAAATTAGTAGTCATGAAATGTATAGATGGGATAGGAGGCCAAGAGATGATGCTCAAGAAACAGTCACATTAAAGAGGAACGAGCCTCTAGTCGCTTATCTATCAGAGAAAGAAACTTTGGAAGGACCCACCCTAATTGATCAAGCAGTTAAAATGGTGGTGGGAAGTTTGTACTTTCTGTTAATGTAAACTTACATTGCAGTAGAGTTAGCTCATCTAGCTGTGAACTGCAATCTCCAAAATTCAGCACATTTGAATTATAACAACATCAATTCAAGATGGAAGTCCAGAAAAGTCCAAAAAATAAAAAACAGTTTGGAAATATAGTCCTCTATTTAAAATAATTGATGGCTTCTCTTCATAGGATGTGTTCGAGCACAAATGAACAGCCATCTATCCAGAAACTATTTAAACTAGATCCCTGAACTTGGTAGCCTAATGCAGGGGTCCCCAACCGCCGGTCCGCGGACCGATACCGGTCTGCGGAACAACTCTTACCGGGCCGCTGGTTGCTGGCGCCGCCATCTTTTTGGTAAAAAGTGCTTCCCGTGAGCTTTTCCGGGTAGAAAGCTCACCGGAAGCACTTTTCATCAAAAAGATGGCGGCGCTCACTTTTCGGTAAGCCATTTCTACCGCTCCGGGCCCATCTTTTGGCGAAAAGTGCTTCCGGTGAGGTCCCAGCACTTTTCATCAAAGATGCCAGTGTCGTACCGGGCGCGGCGTCAAAAAGGTTGGGGATCCCTGGCCTAATGGAACCTTCCAATCCTAAGATTCTCTGATGCTGGAGGTTATATTCTAACCTATGAAAAATGCAATGTGAACTTAAAATTCTTAATGAAATCCAAAGTTTCTATTATTCAATGTGATGAAAGACAAGAATAGTTAATCACTATACAGTGGAAAAATATGTATTATTTTAATCAGATATTTAAACCATCTCAGAGTTTGTACACTTGGGAGTGGATTCTCATTGGAATGATATCTGTGTTTAATCTTAAAAGTGTGGTCTTTAAATAGATCTTGGGTCTCTCTCTCTCTTCTTAAAATAAAAATAAGACATATGAAAAAAATATAGGGGGAAAATAGATGAGGGAGGACATTCACAATTAAAAGCAAAGCTAAAAGAGAGTTCTCAACTGGCTGAGGAAAATGTATTGACATATTTCAGTTTTTAAAAAAAACATTTAGGAACTGAGAAATTCAAATATCACTTTGTCCTGCACTTTCAAAAGAGCTATAACAGCTAACACATGATTTTCTCAGTGCCTTTGATAAAACATTTTTTATCCAAAAGACACAGGGTCAGCAATATTTTTTTTCTCAGGCACTCTTTAAAAACAGGAGGAAGCATTTGAACATTGTATGCCTCTGGATGTGGAAGCATCCATTCCAAAATACAAAGATATTTTGAAAGAATTAGCCTTTGATGGATATCTCCTTTTTATCTATTTATTTTGTAATCCAATTGGGAAAAGCACTAGAGTAAACAGCAGACATTCCACCATAAAATGAAAATGACTAATTTATTTTAGCATCCATAAACACCCTTGCCTTAAATAGAAGATTTTTCAGTTCCACACCTTTGGGCTTTTTTCCAGTTGTCAACTTCTCACTTCAAAAGGTTATTTTCCATCATAAAATATTTATATTATCCAATGTGAGGAGAGAAAATTCACCCACTCTTTCACAACATACTCTTTTTGCTATCTTCCTCTGAAGCTCTCTTCCAAATAGCCAGTCCACCCATATATAAGTGATTCAATGGCTGAATAATGGGTACTGATGAATGTTAAAAAATTTACAGAGATTTACTATCTGTAAGCTTGCTTTGCTTTCAGCGCTGAATTTCAACAGTGAATCCATTGGAAGATCATCAATTCTGCTATCCGAGGCCTCTAGTGTGGGAAGATTCACTGTGCAGGTTTTCAAGACAAGATTGGAATATATCAATTTGAAATCCTGAATGTAACAGAGCGATTGGAACTCAATGATTTATTTATTTAGCATATGGCATATCATAACATGGGCTATCAAAATATTTTAACATTTCGCCTAGATTAGTAAAACACAATGAACTATAAAGGTTAAAAGATCTACATTCAAATAGCAATGTCAATGATTCAAACAAGGGATCGCCAACTTTAAATGTGCAGGTTTTGAATGTTGAAATTTATTTACTTATTAAACAAATTTATGTGTCTGCCCAACTGACTCCAGATGGCTTACAACATTTAAAAACCCACCATATAATAAACTCATAAACCCTCCAGCTCAGCTGATCCTACCCATGGCAGCAGCAACATAATCAAATCAACCACTTGATGAGCTCCATTTCAATCATGGTCCTCAGGCCCAGTGACACAACCACATTTTAGGGCTTTTTGGAAAAGCAAAAGGGTTGGGGGCCAATTGTAACTTGAGGGGAATAATATTCCATAAAGAAGGGGCCACCACTGAGAAGGCCCTTTATTGTGGTCTCAGCAGATGCAAACTCCTAATTGATGGGATCTGTAACATACCACATCCTTCCATCTTGATGGGTCAGGTGGATGTAATAGAGAATAAGAAGTTATACCATGGACAATTTCCTAATGTGAACTCTTCTCCTTCACGAAGAGTTACCGTGGGAATTATAACCGATCCCAGAACACTGATTTCCCAGCAGATTATTTCACCATCTCTAGCCTCTCTGTGTAGTTTTTGTGTGTTTTCTGTACACATGAATGTTCTTCTCCAAAGATAATGAGACTGATTAACAAAGATAATCCTATGTTCTATCATCAAAGGAAAGGTGGATGACTCGAGAGAAATTCTTCGGAATAAAGATATATCATCCTGGTGCTTTGCTCTGGAGGGTATCTGATTCTTATTTTTTAATTTAAACCTGTTGTTAATGTAAAAAAAACAATACAGGGCATCAAACAAAGTATCTATGAACAGAAGAAATGTTCACAGCTACCAAACTGGGAACTCCAGAATTAGAATAACCTAGATGTATGCATTTATTATTGTATATCAGTATTCCATTTTGCAACCATAGCAAAAAATCAGGTGAGTTTGGCCATCTCAAAACCAAGCCAGGATGATAATTTTATATGACTAGATGGTTCAACTCTTGATGACTTCATGGACACAAACATACAGGGTTGTTGTTAGGTGGGTGTTTTTTGGCAAATACAGAAAGTAGTTTGATATTGTTTTCTTCCAAGATGTTTTCCCGATTTCCTAATTTAATTTACCACCCTGGGATTGCCAATTTGGTTTCCTCTCCAAGAAATACTCAGATCAACCCTACTAAGTTTTTTCAAGATCAGCCAAAGATGCCTAATTATTCCCTTCTACTGTTTCAGCTAATATCTGCAGGAACAGCCCTATATTTCACAAATTTAGTTCTTGCCTTCAGCAGTTTTAAAAGGGAAATTTGGGGGGTGGGGTGTCACTGTAAATTATGCATATAAAAATTATAGATATTTAAAGCAGCCATTATTAAAGCAGCAGATTTAATACAGATTCTCTGGATTGATGTAAGCAAGGTTTGTTCTAAACGGTTGTTTATATATAATCTAAATATCCCTGAAGTAAACAGATGTGGCAGAATGTGAGATTACTTCCTCCACCCTGGTGCCCTTGAGATATATTAGGAAACACAACTCCCAGACGTCTTCTTTAGCATATCTAGAAACTACCAGGTTGGGATCGTGTTGTAGAACATTTGGTTCTTATTGTGGGACATAAAGGCAGTTCTGTCTGATCCAAAAGCATTTTCAATCACATTGCCAAGACACTTTAGTTACTCTTTCTATATCAGTGCCTTTCCTATCTGTTCCCATCTAACCACCGGCCCTGCTCTGCAGTGGTGGGATTCAAATTTTTTTACTACTGGTTCTGTGGGCGTGGCTTGGTGGGTGTGGCAGGGGAAGGACACTGTAAACTCTCCATTCCAAACCCCACTCCAGCGGAAGGATACTGTAAAATCCCCATTCCCTCCCCACCCCACTAACCTGCTTTCCAGCTCTGTTCTCCTGTGCAGGGCAACCACAGAAGACCCAGCCAATCAGCTGGGACTCGAGAGGCAGAGAATAGATGGGGCGGGGCCAGTCAGAGGTGGGATTTGCCGGTTCTCCCAACTACTCAAAATTTTTGCTATCAGTTCTCCACAACTGGTCAGAACCTGCTGAATACCACCTCTGCTGCGCTCCACAATCACTTCACCTTTGGCTACCAGAGGGAACAAAAGCTTACTTGGCAGTTGTTGATTCTTGCTTATATGTTCTGGCTGGACTGGGTTTTGAAACAAGGACCATTGTGGGGACAGTGGTTTCCCACTTTCCACAAGCTGTAGGGATGGGAGAGAAGCCCATTGCTAGGGTGTCCCTCTAGAGGCAACTGGACTTTCTGATTTTTCTTTGAAGATGTTTTGCTTCTTCAGCTCTGACTTGATGGTGGAGAATGATGGAGAATTTATATTCTTTGCAGACAGCTGGTCATTTGCATCCTTTTAGAGGATCAAGCACTTGAAGGTTTATCTGTGTCCTCAGGGTCACCTGAGTTCTGTAGTCTGCAATTTTTTCCTTTGGAAATCCGTTCTTACTCCCACATCATATAAAGGGTGCTCATCCCAAATTGTATAGCTAAAAGTCTGTAGAGATTCTCAGTCATCCAGGTCATGGCTGTCCCCAAAGTGCTTTTTCACTCCTTGCAGACATCGTTTGCATTCAACAGTGGAGGAGGGATATGACATCTTCTATCTCCAGTCTACAACACAGTCCTTGCAGCAGTTCTAAGGCGGCTCCATGCTGGCTTGGACTCCTCCTGCATCTCCCCTCTTTGGAAGAGCTTTATAAGCTCCCGCTGCCTTAAGAAAGTTCAAAACATTCTCAAAGATCCATCTCATCCTGGGAACCCTTTTTTTGAACTATTACCATCTGGCAGACGGTACAGAATAATAAAAACAAGGACAAATAGACTGAAAAATAGCTTCTATCCTAGGGCAGTAGCTCTTTTGAATTTTACTGTATAGTGCAGTGTTGGTGTGGTGTCGGGGGTTTCCGGTTCAATGTGTGAAGGGTGAAGGATGCGTGTTTGTGTTTATTGTCATGGTCATGATGTGCACTGAATATGGTGTTTGATTTCGTTGTATGAGGTGCAATGACAATAAAGTAAACTAAACTAAACTCAGATGACCCTGAGCACACAGATAAACCTCCAAGTGGCCTCAAGGACTCTCTAAAAAATGCAAATGGCCAGCTCTCTGCAAGGAATATAAATCCTTCCATTCCCCACCATCCAGTCAGAGATGAAGAAGCTTCTTGGATGAGAAGTGAAACATTTTCAAAGAAAATCAGAAAGTCCAGTTGCCTCTTTAAAAAGCATCTTTGGGACAACCTGACCTGGATGACTGAGAATCTCCATAGGCATCACTAGGGTGATAGGAAAGAGGTCCCAAAAGATGAACAAATAGTCCTTGACTTATGATCACAATAGAGACCAACATTTCTGTTGGTATGCTAGACAGTTGCTAAGTGAATTGCACCCCCATTTTAAAACCTGTTTTGACGCAGTTCTTAAATGAATCACTGCAATTGTTAAATGAATCATGAGGTTATTAAGTGAATCTGGCTTCCACATTGACTTTGCTCGTCAGAACCTGGCTGGGAAAATTACAAATGGCCTTGTGCAACTGTCACAAAAACAAGCCAATTCCCAAACCCTCAAATTTAGATCACATGACCCTGGGGATGCTTCAATGGTCATAAGCGTGAAAAGTCATAAGTCACTTTTTCCATTGCCATTGTAACTTCAAATGGTCACTAAACAAATGGTTGTATGTCAAGAACTACCTGTATTCATAAATCTCTACACCCTATTGTTATGAAATGTACAGAGAACAGCATGCTAGTCTTGAATCACAGACCTTAAAAAGACAGCGTTGTAATAATTAAACATTGCATTAAATATTTTATGAAAGGGTCTCAGGAGAATTATACATGTAGACAATGCATATTTGTTGAGGAAATGGTTATTTAGAAGCGAGACTTGAAAACTAGTTAAATTTGAAAAAATAACCTGGTGTTAAACGTGATTTTAATATCCACTTATCCCCAATTATGTTAGTGCTTTTTTGAAAAAAATGGAAGATTATCAGAAGTATGTTGTTCGCCTTCCTAAGGTTTTAGTTTTCAGATCTCTACAGAGCTACTCCTGTTGACATGTCTTATACACCTATTTTGTAGGTGTTTTGTCTTATGACAAGATAATCAGCAGAAAGTAGATAATTACTCTATGGAGAGGTGGTTAAACTGCTTCTTGATCCAGAATAAATGCCTATAAAAACTGTGATTGGAAACAGCTTGATACCTTGAGAACAGATTGTTACAGAACTTGGATCCATCAACCAAGCTACCCTTAACTAGACTGTACATCTCCTCACTGGGCAAAATTGTCCAACATTTTGCTTCTTTGCTATCATTTTGTATTTACCATTTCAGGAAAATATCTACAGCATGACAGCATGTTTCATCAAATGGATCTTCCTGTTGAAGAAAATACATCAGCATATACATGCAGAAACCACATGCAGAAATCAACTTGATTCATTGACTTCTCCATAGTCACTACATTCTTAACTTGTGAAATGATCAAGATTTTAAAAATTAATCAGTTCATAAAAGATTTTGAAGGACTGAAAATACATCAACATGAAGAACAGACCTGCAAGTCCCAGATGCAAATCTCACCCAAAGAAAAGACCTTCCCAAACTGCCCAGTAAGTGAGACTTAGACATGATCTGTCAAGGCCAAAGAATTGGGGATCATACAATAATTTGCAGTTCAAAAGATTTATTTGTTAAGCCTATACACAAGAATCTAGTCAATAAACATTCAATGCTAAATTGCTGCAAGATAGGAGTCAATAGAATTCAAGAAGGGTTGGATTTAAACCATTTGTGAGGAACTTAACAATTCTAGGCTGATGACTTGCTTAACCACAGTTCCCAACTTGCCTGTTCTTCTCCTACATGACTCAATGGATACAATGGGCTAAACTCTGTATTACCAAACCATGGTTTCCAACAAAAAGAAAAACAAACTTATTACAGCCTACTGTCCTTAGTTCACAAAACAGGTACATTCAATGGTTGAATGTTCTGATCACCACTCACCTGAGCTATTGTAAAATACTCCATATGGGATTTTGGAAATGTCTCAGAAACTGCCCCTTCTAGACAGCTGGCAGTTGGAGAATGAGAAAAATGAGGAAAAACATCTATAAAGTTCTTCCCTTCCCTCACATTCTGCAGCCAGTCAAAACTGCATGATTCCACCAAGATTTCACTCTGACTGTGGCAATTCATAAGCTAACTGTGGCAATTCATTTTGGTTTGTTTCCATAATGTTTTTGTCTGTCTTAACAAGCTGATTTTTATATTTATAGATCCAACAAATTTACATACTTTCATACATATATGGGTGGGTATGTGGGTGGGCGTAAAAAAATGAAGAAGTGAACAAATATGCTGATCCAAAGATTATCCAACTTCATTTTAGACAAGTATTCCTCCATGTGCAAACACAACAGGGATCAGATAATTTGTTATTAAGCAGTACAGTCATTAAGCAACCACTATTAATTTTACAACCCTTTTTGCCATGGTCATTAAGCAAGTAACTGGGGTCATTAAATAAATCATGCAGTTCCCCATTGATTTGGCTTGACAGAAGCTAGCTGGGAAGTTCTCAAATGTTGATCCCATGACTATGGGAATGATATGATAGTTGTATATGAAAGAACTATTCATGTCACTTTCTTCAGCACCCACCATAATTTTGAATGGCCACTACATGAATAGTTATAAGTCGAGGATTACCTGTACAGTGGGGTACCTTGGAATACAACTGCTTTAAAATTCATCAAATTTGGTACTCAACGCATTTTGATGCAAAATTTTGTCCTGGTACTCAGTGCTTGTTTGGTACTCAACTCCACAAGCTACAACTTGCCGGTGTCAACTGCCTTGTGACTCAGTACATTATTCCTTGTGGGAAAAGCTGTTTGATACTCATCATTTTTGATACTCATCATGCCTCCCAGAACCAATTAACAATGAGTACCCAGGTACCACTGTAGTATGTTGTGCAAATATGGATAGAAAGATGGCAACATGCAATGTAAAAAAACTAGAATCAGAATAAAAATAATAAAGAAAACAGTTGAAAATCTGCTGAAAAAAAGAGCAAAAACCACTGTCTTAGATGAAATCAAGGAAGGAAAAATTGAACAGGGCACTATTTCCTCTTTATCACACTAAATTTGTAGGAAGACTTCGATAACAGCTATAGGTTGAAAATAGGAAGCTAAATGTATGTATATATGTGTGCATAAGCTAAGGAGTGTCAATGTGGTACTTGAAGGTAACAATGAAAAGAAAAAGAGAAAAAGATCAGTGATCTGAATGTACAGACGAACAGATTTTTGTAAAAGGAAAAGTGATATAGACACAGAGATTATGATTTTTATATCTGAATCTATCCCTGTTTTGTTCTCAAAACTCATCTAGACTAATCACTGGTCATTAGTACCCCTCAACTCCCCTTTGGTAAACTAGACATTTCATGGTCCTACTATTGCTCATCTAATTTTTGCTTCAAAAATGTCTAGAAACTTGTTCAAATAGTAGCTCTTTACCATACTTGTATGCTGGAGAAGATTCCTGCGAGTCCCTTGGACTGCAAGGCAATCAAACTGGTCAGTCCTACAGATGACTGACTGCTCTTTAGAAGCCCAGATCCTGAAGATGAAGCTCAAATACTTTGGCCACCTAATGAGAAGGAAGGACTCACTG
The DNA here is from genome assembly GCF_049901735.1 of Notechis scutatus. Classification (NCBI taxonomy): domain Eukaryota; kingdom Metazoa; phylum Chordata; class Lepidosauria; order Squamata; family Elapidae; genus Notechis; species Notechis scutatus. The sequence continues at coordinate 193,067,241 of NC_142011.1, forward strand.
GTGAAGAGCCTAATGCTAGGAATGATTGAGGGCAAAAGAAAACAGGGACGGCAGAGAATGAGATGGCTGGATGGAGTCACTGAAGCAGTAGGCATGAGCTTAAATGGACTCCAGAAGATGGTAGGGAAAGGAAGCCGGGAGGATGGGGTTGCGATGGGTCGGCTTTGCAGCTAACAACAACATCTCCTTTCTTCACTGAACCTCAGAACCTCATAAGTTTTATATTTAAAATATATGCTTCGGTTCATCCCTGCTGCAACAGTTTGAGACTGGTTTGGTGGGAAGATTGTAGCTTTTTGAAGGCTATCCAGAGAGTTGTACAGAGGTCAACAATAAATCCAGAAGCAATCTGCTTTACCCAATCTAACATAATATTAGTTTGCTTCCTGTTAAATCTACCTCCCTGTATCTGTCAGTTGACCATCAGCAACACTGTCACAGAATGACATAGAACAAAACCTACCTAAGCATGAATTTTACCTGCAAGGTGTATCCAAAGTTAATCAAACACTGACATCTAGGTGGATGAAAGAAAAATGTCCCCTAAAAGTTTACAAAATAGATGCAGTTATGAAAATGATCACCAACAGGCCTTAAGAGGGCCAACATTCATACTGTACTTGATTATGATTTATAAAGATTTATAAAGATCAGAGCATCAACAAAGTCTTCTAACCAACCCGGCTTCTTACATCAAAATGCCTTAATGAGGCAGATAAAATTATTATTTTATAGCCTTCTATTGATCTGACAATAATGGAAATATATTTAACTTGGATATGTTGAGATCTGGTTTGGTGGATCTGTTTTCTATTCCAATTTGGGCAAGCATTCAGGACTGAGGATCAGATGCTTTGGCATTCACTTTCAATTACATGGGTTTTATGCTCATTTGTAGATAAATTGGCTATCCAGGAAGCATGCTGCCACGGAGGATTCTTAAAAGAATTTCAAAAGAGGTGGAATACACAGAGAGGGGGAAAATCCTTAAAGACCTATGCGTCAAGTTTTTGGATTATGCCAACAAAAACAGGAAGACACGTTTCGTTATAACAATAGAGATGGTGTATCCCAGAGTTTGTTTCCAAATAGTGAGATATTTCTTGAAACCTAACCAGAACAAACAATTAAAAGCAAGGCAATCTCATCACACTTGACATATATTTGGTTCCTTTCCATGACATTAAAAGGCCAGGCTATCTGGGTGTTTTTAATCTACAGAAGATGTTGCAAATATTCCTTTTCCCCACAGCAGTCAATGCACTCAACCCAATGAGCAAGCAACGTTATTCACAATTCTCATGCCATTCAGAGGAACTGGAAACCCTAGGATTACAAGTTGTTAATATGGAAACATGCCCCCAAAGCTTTCCCATAGGAGGTGCATAAAGCAAATAGGCCAACACCCCCAACAGCTGGAAAACATGACTGGGAAGATTCCAAAACGGACTTGTTTCTCCATTGGAACAGACACATCAGTTGTTAAGTGGCACAATAAAGTTCTTTTGTTTTATCAAGAAAATACTATGCCAAGGGCAGGGGAAACCCATTCATTTATTTTTTGGAAAGCAGTAAAGCAAAGTTTCTCCATTTTACAATTAAAAAAAGAATGTCTGCTATTTTGACATTTTGATCCATATCATGAAGACAAAGACAAGAGCAACTTGCATGTATCTGAAGACCTGATATGTCACTTTTAAGATAATTTACTGGAACAACCACAATGACATTCAAATCGGTGGTGGGATTCAAAAAAATTTACTACCTGTTATGTGGGCGTGGCTTGGTGGGCTTGGTGGACATGGCAGGGGAAGGTTACTGTAAAATCCCATTCCTTCCCCACTCCACTAACCTGATTTCCAGTTCTGTTCTCCTGTGCAGGGCAACAAAAGAAGAACCAGCCAATCAGCTGGGACTCGGGAGGTGGAGAATAGATGGGGGCGGGGCCAGTCAGAGGTGGTATTTGCTGGTTCTCCCAACTACTCAAAATTTCCGCTACCAGTTCTCCAAAACCTGCTGAATACCACCTCTGATTCAAATGCAGAAGTATGTTCTGAGAACATCCCTGGAAAAATAAGGGGTTTTTTGAACACTAATTCATGATCTTGATTCCCAACCGCCTTCCTTGTATATTTGGCAACTTTTGTTTAACTCTGAGTGAGTAAAACCACAGTGAATCTTACTGGGATTTTTTTTAAATTTAATTTAAATGAAATGAATCACTGCAGCATATAGTTAAAAAATAATTCTTCAAAAGTGCATTGTCTAGTTTTTACTTCCCATCCCGAGGTACAGAAAAATGAATAAAATAAAGACAAATGTCTCAGGCATAATAAACCTCAGCCCTGCATCTTCAGGATGGTTAAGAATGGAAAAATATGCCTCTAAAATGTGTCCAAAATATGAAATATTCACACAACCATTAAAAAAACCTTTGTTCAATACAACTACTCAGAATAGTTATAGTAGTTTAGAATGTTTATTTATAGGAAAAGGCCATCTTAACCAATAAGCATAAATTCCCAATTTAGGTAAAATTATATTAAGTGAGACAGGTTATGTTCTTTGATTAAATGTAATATCAGAGCCATTTTTCTCCTCCCATAAGACCTACTATGTAATTTTAACAGCAACAACATTTATTGTGCGATTACAGTTTAGACCTCTGCTCCAGAGATCCTGCAATCTCTGGGGCAGAGGAAATAGAAGAAAAGAAAGACAATGGATAAATACGGAATATACAATTGTTTCACATGCACTTAATTACGAGCAGCATTTAAGTACATGGATGTGATGAAAGCAGCAACGAACCATGAGCTTTGTATGCAGGTCTGAATGATGCTGGGAAAACCATTCCCGGATGTCAATTATTTCTCCTTCAATGCAAAATATCTTCTTTATATAATACAAGTATGCTAATTTTAACTTCTTTAATAAAATCACAGGTTCGTATTTAATATGAAGGGGGGAGCGGAGGGAAGAGGGAAGGGAAGGGAAGGGAAGGGAAGGGAAGGGAAGGGAAGGGAAGGAAAGGAAAGGAAAGGAAAGGAAAGGAAAGGAAAGGAAAGGAAAGGAAAGGAAAGGAAAGGAAAGATAAGTTTCATAGCTAGGAATATAGAAAGGTTTTACTCTTGATCATGTAATTTCTGGAATCTAGATGGAATTAAATTTTGTATAAATATCCACATAGCTTTAATCTGCAATAAAATTCCAAGCCAAGCAGCAGTAGGGAAGAAAATACTACAGCTGGACATATGGGCTATTTTTAAGTTGGATTATTTTTTTCTCTGTCTCACTGCTTATTCCTCTCCCTTCCCAGCCACCCTGCAGAGATGCAAAACTTACCATATGCAATAACAAAATTCAACAAATAAAAATGTTACCATGTGTGTTAATCAGGACTCTATACAATACACATTTTTTTCCTGCAGCAATAATTGATTTTAAGAGAAAATCAGCAATTCAAAAAGACATGCCAGAAGACTTCCCCCCTCCCCATTTTTATTTTGTCTAAATAAGAAACCATTGCTGAAACAACAGCATCCTTTCTCAATCTATTGCCTTCTTGATGCATTAGATTACAATTCCCATTTTCCTCCTGACTTCATGTGCCAATTGGAGTTGACAGAAGTTTAATCCCAAGACATTTAGAGATCTTCTGCTAGAGGAAAACAATTGTACAGGGTATTCAGAATTAAATTTGCTCGGAAAATAGTTCAAGATTATGTTTCAGCTGGCTCTGGGCAATACGAAATGGAGTTTTGTAACCGCAGTAGAACAGAATCTTATCAATGTAGGCAGGGAACAAGTTTAGATGTGAGAAAGTGGATTGTAACTTTGTTATGGTCAGGAGTCAAAAAACTGAACTGGCTGTAGGATGCTCAGGTTCAAGGCGGGTTGCAACACATTAGGGCTGCAAATATTCGGATTCGGCTTTCGGATTACAGATACAAAATTATATGTTTAATCTTCCTGCTTTTAAAAACTTTACAAAATGACTGCGAGCTAGACAGAAGATTCTTTCCCTGGATTGGCATGACAGTTGCTCCCCATTTTCCTTTTTCTTCTCCTTTTCTTCCTCCCTCCCTCTCTTCTTCCTTTCCTTTCCCTTCCTTTTCTCTTCCTCTTTCCTTTTTGTAGAAAACTTGTTTCTCAGCTCAAAAGACATGATATACTGTCTACATGCCGCAACATAATTCAACCACAATAGCAGAAGTGAGGGCTACCGTTGATAGGCAATCCTTTCCTCTGGCATACATCACTAGTTCCCCAATCCTCTGAATACCATCTGCTGGTTGTACATCTGTGCACAAACACTCCTACATGTGTGTGTGTGCACACACACTTACATATACACGCACACTTATCAACATTATAGTCCCATGTAAGAAATTCACAAGTTGTAGCCTTGTCACTGGGAGCTACGATTAAACATACTTTGGTTAAAAACATGAATAAAATAAACCAGCTTCAGGGATGCTAAGGCTGAAAGCATTCCCCAGTCTCCCATTTCATACTTCATCCCATTTTTTTCCCCCTCCAACTGTTTATACGTATGTAGTTCTGCTTCTCCTCTCGGTAAACCTTGCCAGCCGAAATCTCCCTGGTCCTATGAAGAGCCACATTCAGTCACTGCATAAATAGATCCGGCTGTGAGGCATTGAACAGAAGAACAGCAGCATGCATAGGAAAAGGATAAGGATCAGGATCAAGAACTGAACTCTGAACTGAAAAAGGTCAAATGGATTCCAAACTCAGATTCTGGGCAGCTTTCCTCTCCCCGCCCCTTATTTTCTTGCCCTCCCAAATCACTACACAGATAACATTTGAGACTGCTGCTCCAGCTGCTCATCCTTGTATTACGGGATAAGATGATTACACAAAATTCACTCTGACTCAGGCACGGCTCTATTAAAGAAGAAGACAGATTGATTAGTCTACTGCACAGAATGTTAGCGAAGTAAATAACTCTTTGCCTTTCTGCTATGAGAAAAGATGTGTGGAGAATGCGATGAGGAAAAAATGTATTTAACCTTGCACTTGAGATAACGCGTTAATACAATGTTGCTTAAAAAAAATCGGACAGAAAAGCAAAGCCCCTCCCCCTCTTCTACATTTGGGAAACCGCTAGAATAGATGGGGGGGAAAAAAACCCAGAGTATCGGGATAATAACAAAGCAGAGACGTTTTAAGACTATTGTTAATGCAATCCTAGGTTCCCAAAACTCTGGACTCATTCTACAGTCAGGTCACATTGCCAAATTTGGGAGAATGTGGGACAATGGCTGCATCGTATTTTGTAGTCCAAGGCTCTGTGTATGTAATACGTACAAAATATACCACATCGTGCCAAGTAGGACCCTGGATTTTATGGAATTGCAACTCTAAAATTTCGCTATTAGTCTTTGGTTTTAATGGGGCTATCCCCACTCCAAGACTAACTTTGGAAATAAATTCACAAAACATATTAAACTAAGTTTTAAAAAAAATTCAAGGAAATGACCTGAAGAAGCAATAATTAGTATGATATCCTTTTGCACAGTAAAACATTTGTATGCAGAAACCTCTAGGATCAAGCACCTCCAGTTAGGACTTCCACAATCAAGAGTTCAGAAAAAAATATTTATATGAGTTAGGAGAACCACCACTTTAGATACTTAGCCTATTTAGATAAAACAATTAAATCTGGGTTAAAACACGGTTGCTCCATTTTCCTAATATACTATAACTGACAACAAAAATATCATAGTTTAATGTGTTTGTTAGGTCACACAATATGCTGAACAAAAAACTCAATGGGCCTCGTTTTAATGGTTACCTTAGATCCATAATGATCTCACTATTATATAAAGAAGACAATCTGTAAACTCTAAAACAAGGCTGTCAAACTGGCAGCGTCCCGTGACATATCAGATATTTCCCCCTTTGCTAAACCGGCCGTGGCTGTGGCCAGTGTATGATGCATCTGGCCCATGGGCCATGAGTTTGACAGCCTTGTTCTAAACCAACCTTATCAACTTTAAGATGTGTGGACTTCAACTCCCAGAATTACCCATGCTGACTGGAGAATTCTGGGGATTGAAGTCCATACATCTTAAAGTTGCCAAGACTGAAAAAAACATTGCTCTGAATCCTAGTATATTCTGAAAGAAAGACTAATATGCTTGTAATAAATAGTCACACATAGTGACTTCATGGCTTGATACAGTCTGTCAAGTTGTTTTTGATTTAATAAGATAAAACTTCCCTACTGTAGTTAAAAAATTATTGTTTACCAGACGATACGTCATTAAGAGTTTCAAATTCAAATCTAAATGAAAGATGCAATTGTATAGATAATACCTCTTCAGATAACACAAGTGATTCAATATCTCAGGAGCCAACCAAGGCTAGAAATGGAAACCTGCCAGTTACCTTATATGGGAAGCACCTTGATTGTGATCTGGAGTAGATTCCCGAGCTCTGTGGCTTGATTTGGCCATGCCAACATTGGCAGAAAGAGCTTCACAAAGTTTTTTTTTTTTTTAATCCAGGTTCTTAACAAGTTTTGATTTGCTCTTCAATTTTGCCTTCTGGTGTTGTTCTCTAGGTTTGACTTGAGCTTCTAACTCTGGCATTCAAAACTCTACCTGGCTCCATTTCAACAGCTGCCTATGGCTCAGGCTTAACACACAGGAACTTGTCTTATGCAGATTGAAACCATCAATAGTTCCTTGAATTCTAAGCAACACGTTTTTCTAGCCAACCAAAAGGTGGAACCAATATCTATACTTCTGTGATGTGTACAGTACATATAGCCATGGTGGGGCAGTATAGAGCCATAGTGGCGTAGTGGTTAGAATGTAGTACTGCAGGCTAGCTCACTCCTCACTGCCAGGAGTTCAATTCTGACCAGCTTAGGGTTGATGCAGCCATCCATCCTTCCAAGGTAGCTAAAATGAGGACCCAGATTGTTGGGGGCAATATGCTGGTTCTGTAAACCACTTAGAGTGGGCTATAAACCACTATGAAGTGGAATATATGAGTCTATTGCTATACTCTCTGTAACTGACTTATATCATCTTTTCCTATGAGCTGCCATCCATTCCTAAAGTCACTGCTAACAAAATAACAACGTGTGACCATCTTCAAATCTCTAAACCAGAATTGTAATGAAGGTAAAGAACTTTTTAATGTTCAAAGGTTTGGTCATTCTGATCACCTCGTCAGTTTTAGTTCATCATCTATTCTACCATCTGGTGAACAACAAGCTTGAAATAAAACAAAAGCTAGAGAGTTACCATCTCCAGTCCTTTTTCAGGGGCATAAAAAATTTATTGGTAGGTATGAGCCAGCCTATCAAACAGAGATGTAATTAAAGAAAAAGAAAAATTATCACATCTGGACATGGGCGACGGGAGCATTTTTTGTTGGCACACAGTATTACTTTGGCTGTGCTCCATTCTGCCAGATTGAGAGTCCCATCAGAAGAGATTTATAGAATGAAGATAAAATCCTCCTTGATACTACTGTGCATGCAGTATTGTTAAATCAAAAATAAACCAAACAGAAATAGATTCTTGCTTCAGCAAATGAACACCCCACCCCCAATGGGCTACAATAAAAAAACACAGCACATAAAGTGAGCAGGTCATATTAAATAGCCTTTGCTGACATTACTTTTAAAACAGGCAAAATTTGCAGGTAAGCTACCTTAATTTATTAAAAGGAGGGGGAAAAATCTTCAAAATTGTGATCGCTCCCCGTTTTAGTTGGTCTTGGCAGAAAAAAAAGGATGACTATTATTTTTATATATAGAAGTTTATGCCCTGGAAATGAAGCATTTGCTTGCAATGAACGTTCCCACTCAGAATTTTGCCATTCCATCCAAACAAGCTGATTTTTGCCCAGTCCTAACCCTTGTTGTTTAAATGAATGAGAATAAAAAAGTATGTGACAAAATCCAAGCACACACCTGCTTTAGTGACAGAATTTATCACTTAACAGAACATGAGCAAGGACTTATAAATTGTTCTCCAGAGAGGCTGCATAGAGAGTGGCATTTCCAGAGCATTCCCTACTCAACATTTTTTTTTTAAGAATTAAAGGGTGATAAAACAGCAGTGTTGCATGGACAGTCAGCAGTGAAAGATGTCCAGGTTTGTGAAAATTATTTTCTATACCCTCTTCCCTGCAAGAAATCACTTGTCAACACAAAGAAATGTTAACAATTCTAGCATTTGAGGGCCCAGATTGTTGGGGGAAATAGGCTGCTCTGTAACCTGCTTAGGGCTGTAAAAGCACTGTGAAGCGGTATATAAGTCTAAGTGCTATTGCTATTTGAACCCAAGGATCCCTTTTCCCCACTATCTTTTAAAATTGTACCATCCTCTCCATCTAAGAAACAAATCAATTCTCAGTAACCAACATTGAGCTTATTCCTGCTTGAAATCCTTCCCCTACAAAAAAAAAATTGCAAAATTTGAAGCCTCTAACTCTACAAAGTTTCTGAAAACAGAAAGAATACAATTAAATACAATAAAAAGATTAAACACAATAAAAAGATTAAACACAATAAAAAGATTAAACACAATAAAAAGAAAGAATACAATTAAATACAATAAAACAGAAAGAATACAATCTCCTTTAGTCTTAGCTCAAGTTTTAGTGATTCATCCATCTCTTGGGTAGAAGTGGATTATCACTACATTTTTCCAGAATTATTTTTTTCAAATTCCTGGTTTAACCTTGGAATTCCAGTACTAACCCAACTCTATTTAACTTCTGACTCAAGAGAAACCAGCTTGCTATCTGAATGATCAAACTGGTTATAAACTTGAAAACTTTTATGACATGTTTCACACCAGAACAACTAGACACAAGAACATTTTTCCCGAAAGCCATCACTCTGCTAAACAAATAATTCCCTCAACATTGTTCAACTATTTACAAAGTGTACACTACTATTACTGTTAATCTTCTCATCACTCCTTATCACCCATCCCCTCCCACTTGTGACTGTATGACTGTAACTTTGTCGCTTGTATCCTTATGATTTATATTGATTGTTCCCTAGTATGACTACAATCTCCTTTAGTCTTAGCTTATTTGTTTATTGTATCCTATGATTATCATTAAGTGTTGTACCTTATGATTCTTGAATCTTTATGAATTTATATTTTCTTTTACGTATACTGAGAACATTTACACCAAGACAAATTCCTTGTGTGTCTAATCACACTTGGCCAATAAAGTGTTCTGTTCTGTTGTGTTCTTATTCTTATTCTATTCTTATTCTATGAACTAGACCAGAGCATTCCTTCTTCAACTGTGACTCAATCAATTTATTAGTAAAAAATGGGTCAGGGCTTAAACATGCTCAGTAGCTGAGACAAGTAAACTTAAGGCATATTGTCTTTAAAATCTGGATATGAAATTCAGATCTTTTTTCTTAAGTCGCAGATCATAAATTTTGCCTAATGCTTGATGTTTTGAACTGTGGCTTCCCCTGGGGAAGACTTTCATGTTGTCTACTAGGAAAGGATTCAACAAGGCATCTTGAAAAGCCAATATAGTATCCTACTGTCCTTTCAAAAAATTTTAGAAAAATGATAATAGGCTGATTTTCCTGAGGCCGCTGGACAAAAATTGCACAAAATACTTTCTTCCAAATGATTTGATCTGGATTAATGTTGGTGGATGTTTTGCTTTTAGTTTGATTTTTTCATAGAAATATTAGAGATAGAAGTAAGAGACAACCGTATGCTTGCATCAACTTCAAAACCAAGAAATAAAGGTGATGGGATTTTTCCAAAACTGTTTCCCTTTGAAACTTTTGTTATGATTTGGAAAAGGAATTACACAGTATCAGATTACATATGAAACCATATTTTCCACTCCTAAATTTGCCCATGAGGATTGATTTCTTACAAATGATCAAATTCCAATTTCAATTAGAATTCTAATTCTATGAAAGCCTCATCATTAACATTTTGATAGAAAAAGAGATATTTTTTCCATTTTTTTCTAATCCACAAATTTTGAATTACATTTTCTAAAGTATCTTTCAAATCACATGGCCTAGGCACCATATTGAAAAATGTTAATCTTCAGAGTTTTCTTCTGCCATGTGGACACAGGAAGATTTACTATTTATCCAGCCATTATTAACTTAAGACTTAGGGATGCAGTGGCTCAGTGGCTAAGAAGTTGAGCTTGTCAATCAGAAAGGTCTGCAGTTCGGCAGTTCAAATCCCTAGAGCTGCGTAATGGAGTGAGCTCCCATTACTTATCCCAGCTTCTGCCAACCTAGCAGTTTTGAAAGCATGTAAAAATGCAAGTAGAAAAGTAGGGACCACTTTAGTGGGAAGGTAACAGTGTTCCATGCGCCTTCGGTGTTTAGTCACACCGGCCACATGACCATGGAGACATCTTCAGACCGCGCTGGCTCTTCGGTTTGTAATGGAAATGAGCACCGCCTCCTAGAGCCGAAAAAAACTAGCACGTATGTGCGAGGGGAACCTTCACCTATTAACGGAGAGCCTTTTTTCGTTACTGTTTCAATAAGGAGCTGAAACTCTGGGCTAGAAAACTGGCTTGTTTGACTGCAGCAGAGTGAAGATTTATCACTATGCAGTTCAGGGCTGCAATTAAGAATCTTGTCGAGAAACATAACAAGGATGTAAACAGGTAGAGCTGAGACATCAAATTTTCCTTTCCTTCAATTTGAGAGAGACATCCTGGGATTTTTTTTTTTCCTCTTTCCTAAAGCTAGGCTATTTAGACTTACAGCACCGTTTTTTGTGTGTTTCCTGCTTCAAAATGGCAGCCAGCCATACTACCAATTTCCAGCTATTATGGCCAAAGAGGTTCAGCCAGAAGGGCAGGCCAGCCAAAATTCAAGATCTGGTGGCCACTATTGATACACACCTAGTCTAGAGAATCAGACATAACACTGAAAAGGCAGTTAATTGGAAATGCAAGGGGAAGTACTCCAAAATAAACCTCTTTTTTTTACAATCAAGGAATACAGCTTAGTTACGTCCAAAGGCAATCAGGGTGTTTATTGCTTTTCAAGTGTTCAGAATGATGTGGCGTTCAGTTCCTTGCCAGCTATAATATATAAAAAGTGCAGCTAGCAAACAGAGAAGCCAAACAATGCATTTTGACCACGTTTTGCACTTTTCCAGAGAATATGGATATTCTTGTCAGATGCCAAAAGGCAGTCCAGGGCCCACATAAAAACCTCTTTTTATCAGTTTAACATAACCTCTTTTCTCCGTTTAGATACACCGCTCTCAGTTTAATATGCTGCCATCACAAAACGTTTAGAAGTGCTTTACTGCCAAGGCTGATTTCACTGAGCAACTCAACCCGAGAGTCAGCCAGTACAGGTAGTCTTCGACTTACAACGGTTTATTTAGTGACTGTTCAAAGTTACAATGGTACTGAAAAAAGTGACTAATGACCATTTTTCAAAGTTACAACTTTTGTAGCATCCCCATGACCCTGTGATCAAAATTCAGATGGTTGGCAATTGGTTCATATTTATGACCGCTGCGGAGTCCCAAGGTCGTATGGTCCCCTTTTGTGACCTTCTGACAAGCAAAGTCAATGGGGAAGCCAGATTCACTTAACAACCGAGATACTCACTTATCAACTTCAGTGATTCCCTTAACAACTGGCAAGAAAGGTCATAAAATGGGGCAAAACTCACTTAACAAATGTCTCACTTAACAACAGAAATGTTGGGCTGCGGACTACCTGTACAACTAAAATATTAAATTTTATTTCTGGGAAGTAAACTATTTACTTTTTCACCTGCCCCTTTTAAATCTATCATTAATCAGTACTAGTCTTTGATCTTTTAGAGAAAGGAGAGAAACTCATTGATAATTCCTGTCTTTCGGTCTTTTCTCCTCTTCCTTCCCATCCATACTAAGTTTAAATATATACAAGTCACCCTACACAATTTTGCCCATTTCAAAATTTGCAACAATCCTGTTGGAACTTCCTTTTTCACCCCAATCAAACTAAGCCTTAATATCTATGAAGATTTTGGGTCATCTAGGTCAGGGGTCTCCAACCTTGGCGATTTTAAGACTTGTGGATTTCAACTCCCAGAATTCTTTGCTGGCTGAGGAATTCTGGGAGTTGAAGTCCACAAGTCTTAAAGTTGCCAAGGTTGGAGACCCCTGATCTAGATCAGTTTTCCCAAAGGTGCTTTTTTTAAAGGCAACGGGACTTTCTTTGTTTTTCAAAAACAAAGAAAATCCAGTTGCCTTTTTTAAAAAGCATCTTTGGGATAGGCTCCCTTTAGCTTCTGCTGAGAATTGAGAATCACTTGTTTTTCTAAATTTCCTTCCCCTTCTCCTCCCAATTCTAATTTAAGTTGATGACCCCAAAAAAGTGCTTTCCAAATTTCTTTCAAGGAAAAGAGGGTACACGCACTACTTAATTCTGGGAATTATATTCTAACCTAGGAAGAAATCTATGCCAGAAGAAGGTTCACTATAGACAAATGGATGAACGTGATAAATATTCCATATATCTTTAAATGTTCCTCCTTTCTTTCGTTTCTCCCCAATAAGGGCTCAAGTATGAATCACAGATCTCAAATCTGACTCACAGACAATTTGTAACTTAGCTCGACGTCTTGGCTAGACAGCAGAACACGGACAGACAAGGCTTGACTGGATTAGAATCTTTATTGCAAACAAGAATGAAGCCAGTTAATTGCTAAACTCCTGGCTTCTTTTCTTGACTTTCCTTGCAATTGTGTGGTTGTTTGGGGTTTACATAACAGGCATCTCTGGTCTGGGACTGGCTGGTTCCCACCTCAGTCTTCAAGTATATATGTTTAATCTTCTTGTTCACTCTACAGGAAAGTCAAAGGAAAACAGGGGAATTAAATGTGCAGTACATTCGAGGTCATAAAGGGACGCAGTGGCTCAGTGACTAAGATGCTGAGCTTGTCGATCAGAAAGGTCAGCAATTTGGCGGTTCGAATCCCTAGCGCCGCGTAGCAAAGTGAGCTCCTGTTACTTGTCCCAGCTTCTGCCAACCTAGCAGTTCAAAAGCATGTAAAAAAAAAAAGCAAATAGAAAAATAGGGACCACTTTGGTGGGAAAGTAACAGCATTCCGTGCACCTTCAGTGTTTAGTCATGCCAACCACATGACCACGGAGACGTCTTCAGACAGCGCTGGCTCTTTGGCTTTGAAATGGAGATGAGCACCGCCCCCTAGAGTCGGAAACGACTAGTATGTATGTGCAAGGGAAACTTTTAGTTTTTTGACGTTTACATTTGAGAATTTCCCTTCTCCTGGCATCTTGAATTGTTTATTCTTGTAAAATCACCTCCACCAAACATCTATGCACATTGCTTTTCAGATACAGGCAGTCCTTGACTTACAACCACAGTTGAGCCCAAAATTTCTGTGGCTAAGTGAGACAGTTGTTAAGTAAATTTTGCCTCATTTTACGACCTTTCTTGCCACAGCTGTTAAGTGAATCACTGTAGTTGTTAAGTTAGTAACACAGTTGTCCCAAAAGTGGTTTTTTTTTCAGAAGGCAACTGGACTTTCAAGTTTTTCTTTGAAGACTCATGGTGTATAAATCCTTCCATTCCCCACCCCATCCCATCACAGCTGAAGAAGCTTCTTGGATGAGAAGTGAAACTTCTTCAAAGAAAAACCGGAAAGTCCAGTTGTCTCTTGAAAAAGAAAAAAAGCACCTTTGGGACAACCATGACCTGGATGACTGAGAATCTCCACAGACATTTTGCAACATGGTTGGTCAAGTGAATCTGGGTTCCCCATTGACTTTGCTTGTCAGAAGGTCACAAAAGGTGATCGCAAGCCCTGGGACACTGCAACCTGCCAAGCACCTGAATTTTAATCATGTGACCATGGGATTACTGCAATGGACATAAGTGTGAAAAATGGTCCTAAGTCACTTTTTTCCAGTGCTCTTGTAATTTAGAATGGTCACTAAATGAATTGTTGTAAGTCAAGGACTGCCTCTGAATATTCTCATGAAAAAACAAACAAAAAGGAACTACTTACTTTAGTTACTGAAGAACAGAATTCCTGGTTAGCAAGCTATAAACGGCTAAGGGAAAGATTTAATTTATGGAATTAATTTAGTGAGCTCACTGTGCCTTCAAAAATATGTCAAGAAAGAAAGAAAGAAAGAAAGAAAGAAAGAAAGAAAGAAAGAAAGAAAGAAAGAAAGAAAGAAAGAAAGAAAGAAAGAAAGAAAGAAAGAAAGAAAGAAAGAAAGAAAGAAAGAAAGAAAGAAAGAAAGAAAGAAAGAAAGAAAGAAAGAAAGAAAGAAAGAAAGAAAGAAAGAAAGAAATGAACCTGTCCACCCACCAGGAAGAAGCATTTTTCTTTGTGTTTCTTTGCCAGTTTGGTAAATCGTTGGACAAAAAAAAACCAAACTCAAGTTTTCCACTAAACCATATATCTAATGTAATAGATTGAGCAAATCTCATTTTTTCAGGCCAACCTACATTCCAAGTTAAAAAATGGAACCAACATTTAGACACATCATATACCAGCAGCTTCTTGGGAAGGAAAATAAGAAAAGCAAACAAATGTTATAAAAAAAAAGTAACAACGATGAATTAAGCACCATAATAAACAAACACATAATGAATTTTGCCCCGTGCTATCATATCTGACAATGCAGAACTTAATTCATTGACGCAGCAATCTCCAGAAGCTGCATGCCAGCAATGATAAGTGCCATTTATAGGAATAAGAAGGGGAAAGAATTAGCCACATTTGGATCCATTTCTCTTTATCTACTGCATGAAAAGTTATTCAGGAAGAAAATAAAAAAAACACGTACACAAAGGGCTTTTTCCTAATGAGTTGTCCATAGATCCAAAACTCCAAACACATATCTCTGATGGTCCCATTCCCTTAAGAAGATCTTTCAGCTGGTATTAAATTGTTAAGCTATGACAAAAACCTTGATACAGAGGTGGGCAACCATAGCAACTATAGCAACTTTACGACCTGTGGACTTCAACACCCAAAATTCCTGAGCCAGGCTGGCCCAGGAATTCTGGGAGTTGAAGTTCACAGACCATAAAGTCTCCATAGCTCCCCAGCCCTGTCTTAATACGGGTAATCCCTGACTTATGACTTATGATCCCTGACTTATGTTAATTGAGAGTAGTTATTAAGTGAGTTTTGCCTCCTTTTCCAACTTTTCTTGCCACAGTTGTTAAGTGAATCACTGCAATTGTTAAGTTAGTAACCTGGTTGTTGAATGAATCTGGCTTCCCCATTGACTTTGCTTGTCAGAATGTTGCAAAAGGTGATCACATGACCCCAGGACACTGCAACCGTCATAAGTAAGGGTCAGTTGCCAAGCATCACAATTTTGATCACCTGACCATGGGGATGCTGCAAGGGTGAAAAATGGCTGTAAGTCATTTCTTTCAATGCCGTTGTAACTTCAAACGGTCACTAAATGAACTGTTGTAAGTCGAGGACTAGCCATAGATATAAAACCTTAAATAAGGACAGAGCATTGCTTAAGAAATTGCTTAGCAAATCAAACTGCGGAAGTGGATCTTCCTTAATAAATACATCTTGAGCAACTTTTTCAAAATAAAGACATGTGTCAACTTGACTAGGGGTGATATTTCAGGGGTTGCTACAAAGAAGAGGAACTCAAGCTACTCTAAAGTATCAGAAGGCAGGACAAGAAGTAATGGATAGAAACTTATCAAAGAGAGAACCAATCGGAACTAAGAAGAAATTTCCTGACAGAACAATTAATCACTGGAATAACTCTTGAAGAGGCACCATTGGGACAACCTGTGACTTGGATGACCAAGAATCTCTATAGACATCGGTTCTTCTCTTCTATTCTGTGATGATCCAGGGCATGGCACAAAGGCAACACAGTCAGATAATCAGTAGGAATCCCTTTATTAGCTCCAAATTTGCCCCCAATGTCTTGATTACCTTCTGAGCTGGAGAAAAACTCTCCCAGGAACAGCCTTTGGCTGCAGAGAATCAAGTCCAAAACATGGTCAACAAAAACTGTAACTATAAGTCCAATCAAGGAAAAATGAGGTAATCAGTCTGGCAGGGCAAGAGAAGGAATTCCAGATGTGAAGGAACATCAATAAATCAACCTGGTTGGGAGGATTACAGGAACACAGATAACCAACGTCAACACAAGATAAACTCACGCTTGTTCCCAGCAGATGCCACACTCAGCTTGCATCTCTTTTGAACTCCCATTCCCAGGTGTGGCTAATGAAGGGAATTAGGGCCCTTTCCTCCCCTGTAAGCCACGTAACCCACATTGCTCTCTTCTCCATTCCTCCCTGCGTGCCCTAGGATGAAGAGAGGGTGGGCCTGGGTTTTCCTCTGAACTCCCTCTCCCTTTTTCTACCTCTTCCCTGCTCTGCCCAGCAGGATTTTGCCCTTTCCCAGTTTCCTCCACAGCTAATGGAGTCATACTTCCACTCCCTGTCAGCTGTTCATCTTCCTCCTCGGATTCAGACTCCAACAGGAGCATGACTATTCTATTCTATTCTATTCTATTCTATTCTATTCTATTCTATTCTATTCTATTCTATTCTATTCTATTCTAAACTGGGTTTACATTTAAGCAAGCGGGTTGTGATTCTCTAACCCGGTTCTGAAGATTTGCAGGGCAAAGACCTTGGAAATGCAAATACAATGAACATGGCTTGAACTATGTACTCGGACTACACTTACCTTTCAGCCTTTGTTCATGCTAAATTGAACGTACAGCTCAAGTAGCAAAAACAGAACAGCTAGGGCTTTTTTCTCTTTCACTTTGCTTCCCCCCCTTAAAAAAACCGGAGAAAGGGGAAATCAGGCAGCAAGGTAATTTTGATAAAGACCAGCTCAAAACTGTCACAAGCAGAAGCATTTTTGTCCAGATTCCTGAAATTCCATCAGAATGATGGCAAAGATGGGAGGGTAAAAAACCCATATGCTATATATGGAAAATCTGGCAGCACACAAAATTTAATCAATACATTCTTACATCCCTGTTATTTCTCCATAGCAACTGTTGATTGACCGTAATGTGATGATACTTCTCATTCAAATTCCAATTGTTAATATGGGGAAAACAGCAAAAGGTCTTCAATCATTTCAGCAGCTAATAAGTTATTTATCCCATAAGCTTTCACAGATCACTTAATCAAATGCATGCAAGAAAGGAAGATTATATACATCATGGATCCTTTTCTTGGAGGGAGAGGAGGGAGGACAGAAAATAAAAGCTGAAGATGAGAAAGATGGAAGTCAGAATTACATTAGAAATCCACAAACATTTATGAGATCAATTCAAGGGAGTTAATGATACTTTAAAATATCACACACTTTATTGTTTTTACTACAAAGGACTAATGTGATTACTTCTCCTTTGGCCATCGTTAAAATAGGATGCTGTTTTAGATGTAAACCAATATTTCTGACTGCAATTACCTACTCTTAGCCAACCACAACACTCCAGAAAAAAAATTAATCTGCCTTTTTTATTTAATTTTTTGTAAATAAAAGGAAATTAGAAGCATTGAAAGTATTAAGCAAAGCAGTACTAAGCTATGTGCCTTTTGCATGGACTATTTGATCGTAGTTTTGGCTTTTTTTAAAAAAAACCTTCCAATGAAACTGGAAAAATCAAGAAACAAAGTCTGTCTCTCTAATTCTTTTCTCCAGGCCCTGCCCCATCCTCATTTCTACAAAATCAGAAAGAAGTTCTATAAGAAGAAAATCCCATTTTCCTCACATGAAGAAATGCAATACATCTATGGTGGAAAAAATAACGCATTTCTCCTGTGTCACATTTTTCCCGAGTTTTCTTATCTCAACCCAGAATTATGTGGAAGCATCTGAAATACTCTCTTACCCTTCCCAAGAGTATGGAGAGAACTAGTGACATACATCTACAGGAGATTACACTGTGGTAAATGACAAAAAACACCTTTTTTAAAAAACCAAAAGCTTCCTAAACTTTTATGAGAAGTCAGGAGGAGTCTGTATGAGTCAGAGAAAAAAGAATAAAATAGTAATAATATTAATAATAATAATAACAATAACAAGTCATAGGAATTGTAATGAACGGATTTTTACTGATGTCCTCATACTCCAATTTGTATTTATTAAATAATTTAAATGACTAGTCCTTATGTTGTTGTTGTTTCTAATTCTGAAGCATGTTAGGTAAATGAGGTACCCATGCCATCACATCAACCTTTGTAAAGGCCATGCCAAATTTTAGACCTGCGTTGATGCAGAAATATACTAAGCATTGCATGGGTCTCCTTTTTGGGAGCTTACGAATGCTGACAGTGGTAAAGAATTCCTGAAAGCCAACCTGCCCCATTCATAATTTTGCTCGGATTGCCACATTTTGGCCTCATGGCCTATTTCAGTATACGCCCTAGGCTTGGTATGCAAAAAATTATTCCAGCCACAACTCTGCAATGAGCAAGACATGTGAGATATAATCCTTAGCAATCATACCACGATGGGAAATTGTGAGCCTTGGGAAAGAAGGTATCATCTGTATGCCTGTACATACATGATGATCAGTCGATAGAGGATCACAAGTGCCTTTACTGTCAGGAGACATCTAAGACAAGCATAGGGAACGTCTACAACAGCCCCCTCCAACCAGACAAGGGTTACTGAGTTTGTAATCCTCAGAAATCCAGTCAGCAAGTTCACACACATTCCCAGGATGGGGGAAATTGCATTAGATTTTGCAGTTGTACTGTGCACACTATTGCAAACCTGAGTGCAGGTAGTCTTGGATTACAACCAGTTGTGGTTTGAAGTTAGGACCAACCAAAAAGGGAACTTATGATCCAGATCAGAAGTCCCTACATTTGGGGGCCCTCTGCAATCACAGGACCAAATTTTGCATGTTCGGCAACGGGGCTGCATTCACAGCTGTTTGAAGCATTCCCACGGTCTTGTGACTGCGTTAGATGATGGTTTTGCCAAAATCTGGAACTGAACTCTGGTTTTCGCCTGTAGCAAACCACTGTCTCAATTACTTCTTTTTGTACACTTTTCGCTTTTTGACTGCCTGGTGTCATTTCACACCCACTGCCAAAAAAAAATTTGTAAAATCAAGTTGGTCGCATGACTGACCCATCTTACAACTATCATGACAGATGATCTTAATGGGTAGGCTCCATTATGGCTGTATGTTGAGGTCAACCTGTAGTAGAACATTTTCAGGCTTTTGTTGCACAATCCTATCCAAGAAAAGCCTCAGTCGGCTTCCTCAGTTGGGTGGAATTTTGACTAAGAATTGACTTGGAATACAACATTTCCTTCTTCCTGTTTGTGCCCCATCCTGGATATCTATAAATTGAGTTGGCTGTACTTTTGGCAACACAGGAAGCTTCCATGAATCAAGAGATATTCTTGACCCATTTCTGACATCACCAGCAATGGCTTTCTGGAGCTTTCAGCATCAGTATCTAAAACTGGATAATTTTTTTTTTGTCATGACTTGTACTGCTAAATGACAAACTTACTGCTCCTTAACACAGCTTTTCTTTAAAAAAATTTCTTTTAAAAACTTGAAAAAATTATAATCCCGTGTTTTTTTAATTAATTACTCTCTCGGCCCTTGCTGACTGGTTCTAGGACAACAATAAGTAATGCCACATCTAGATGGATGGATGGATGGATGGATGGATGGATGGATGGATGGATGGATGGATGGATGGATGGATAGATAGAATTCTTTATTGGCCAAGTGTGATTGGACACACAAGGAATTTGTCTTGGTGCATATGCTCTCAGTGTACATAAAAGAAAAGATACATTTGTCAAGTGTCAAGAATCATAAGGTACAACACTTAATAATAGTCATGGGGTACAATAAGCAAACAAATCATACTAAGAAACAGTCAATAAAAACCATTAGGATACAAGCAACAAGTCATAACTATAAAGACAGTTGTTTTAAATTACTTGGGGAGGGGCACAAGAAATCAAGAGACTAATCCAAAAATCTACAAACCCTCAACGTTTTCTTAATAAGGAGTTCCTTGTCGAGTGAATAACCTAATGAAAACTCTAGATATGACTGGGCAACTCAACAATTCTAACAGTTTAGAACTGAGCAGATGGAAAGAAGTAGCATTCTGTTTATTAAATTGCTCTCCAAGTTAGTTACACAAACCCAGAACATGAGAAAAAGTTTCAATTCCCTGATATGTGATTTATTTGCATTGCAACTTGCAATGCTGAACAAAGTGCTCATCTACTAATCAGATTTCTGTAGCTGCATTATGATGCAATAAATATACTTGGATATCATCTACAAGAGATGATAGAAGAACAGAACTGTTCCATTCTACAATCTCTTTGAAACAGCTGTTTTCAAGCTTCTCATTTGAAAAACAGACCAAGTCATCCAACATCCTGTTTGTGAGAATTTGTGTCAAATTGACAGTCCAATTTCAATAGCATACATAAAATCCTGCACATTTATTTAGCCCTGTAACAGATTTTGCATACCTCTTGAAGTTACCAACTCAATTCATTTCCCTTCCAAGTGAAAGACAGATTAATCTGAAATGAACTAAGACAGGCAACTAGGAATAATGTTGCTACAGCCAACAAACATTTCCTAAACTGCTGGGTCAGTAAACTGTTTAAGAAGTTGCCACCACTTACTCTACATCTGCTCTATAATTACTACTTGGGCCCAACGCCTCAAATGCAGGCTATCTATGAATAAGCAGAGAGAGCACCAGAACAATCTCACGAGGCTCTAAAGAAAAGAATAATACAAGATAAGGTTCTTCTTCATTTTAAGCAAAATTTGAAAGTAAGATCTGAAGAAGTTTGCAGAACCTAGTCAAAATTAAACTTGAATTGAGTTTTCATTAACATAATACTCAGTCAGAGAGGACCAACAGGGAAATAGTGTATTGGGTATTTCTAGGACAGAGCAGTAAAGAAGTATTCCCACAGCTGGCTTTTGATTTCTACAGATGTGGAGTTATATTTGCCATTGGCCAAGGAATAATGAGAACGCAGTACAAGGAAGATTACATAAGAAACAGAACAAAAATAAGAATAAGGTACTTTGAAAAACTAATAGATATTGAAGCCTAATGCAAACTCTTTTTAAAAGAAACAGGAAACTGAGCCAAAAATACAGCCACTTCCAATGTGAAAGATTTAAAGTATAATTGTAGGAAAGATCTAAAATGCAATTCACTTGATTTCTATAATTTTTTTATGGTAAAAAGGAACTAAGAACATTTCTACTTAATAAAGTATTTCCAACTTACTTTCTTCTGTCATTTTAACTGTATACCTGGACAATATTTATGACATCTGGATTTCATTTTGGGCAGAGAGGAATGTGTAGTTTTTCCTTTGTTGGAGGAGAATGCTGAAAGAAGGAAAACGCTTCCTCAGGGACTCTCTGTACCTTTTATCAGTTTTTTTTTCCTGTATAAAATGTCACCAAAATCTTTTGTTAGCAACAACATGGTTTTTAGCACACTCTTCTGAGAATCCCCCAAGAGTTAATTTAGCTTTTATGGTGAAGAAGCACAGCAAAGTATTTAACCAGGAGATCTCACTCTCAACTTTTAGTCCAAGAAGTTTGTATTTGTTACCATTTTTGAGGTTTTTTATTTAAGCTTTACTGGGCAGTTCCTCTTAATTTTTCATGAATTCTTCTACACTGATAGGATAAGCTGAACTATGACATCCTTTTTTAAATTTTCAAATGTGTTAATCTTGCTATTAGAGGCAAATAAATAAACCCATATTGAAATTAATAGAAACTTCAAACTACAAAATGCCTAAAGATAATTACATTCTATTAAGTCTATTGGGCTATATTAAAAACTTACACCACTGCATTTTTCTACATACTTTAAAGTCGTATCAAAGTCCTTCAAATTACTTTAGAAACATAGAGATAGCAGCAATTTATCTTGCATAGAAAAGAATCTTACCATTGTGTAATTACTACTTCATTTGTATTCTAGGGTGGTTTTTTATTAAATGGTATTTATAGTATTGTTGTTGTTGTTAGAATTATATCCCATCTTTGCACAAAACTCACAATTTATGTAACTTATAATGTTTCTAGACTCCCCTAACTCTGGGCTCCACAAAGCAGAAACTCTGAAAATTTATTATTTCACCACACCAGCAAAATATTATCATTGTACCGAGAACCAGCATGAAAATATCACAATATTGCCTGATCAATCAAATGCAAAATTATGTCAAAAGATTCAGATCTGAAAAGTTTTGCGGAAAAGCCAATATGACTGAAGGTTGCTTTCGTCTGCGAGGAACTTTCTAGTTGTAAATAAATCATATGCCCAGCAGCTTTAACAAAATAAGGCTTGAATTTATTTTGGGATGCTGTAACTGATGGAATAATTACATTACTACAAGGTTTAAGATATAATGTCTACATGCTTTAAATATCTTTCCATCATGGCTGAATGATAAATGGTACAGTATGTCCCACGGTGGCCCACTGCAGCAGGTGGAAGAACAATATTTATGAGTTTGTTTGAAAGGTTCCTGATTTTATGCAACACGCTCAAAAATCTGACGCTTACTGAAAGCAATGCATTAAAAGCCTCCCTATAAATCGTTCGCTGCACATACCCAAATAAAATAAAATAAAAGGAAAATCCTGTCCCACCAAAATAACTGTTAGAAATCTCTCGATTGTAATCTGTCACCCTTTAATGCCTTCCTTCCTTCAACAAATCAGAGAATCTGAATTCTTTTGGAAGCTAATGGTTTTTTTGTTTTTGTTTTTTTGAAATTCCGAGAGCACATCATGTTCACTTAGTACCGGGAGGGATGCAAAAGCCGTCAGAAAACTACTGATTTACCAGAATGCAAGCACAGGAGGAGACTTTCTGCTGCCTACATTCAAAACGCTTCTGCTTTTCTTTGCCTTTTTTAAACTAGAAAGTAAATGCATTTCCAATTAAAGTACTAAGCAGCAGCAATGATCTGTTTTGTTTTCTACAAAAGCTTATACAGTTCTGTGCTGGGGAGGAAGGGATGAAGGGTAAAGAGGGAGGGGCAGGATGAAGGAAGGAAGGAAGAAGGAAGGAAGGAAGGAAGGAAGGAAGGAAGGAAGGAAGGAAGGAAGGAAGGAAGGAAGGAAGGAAGGAAGGAGAGGGAGGCAGGGAGGGAAGGAAGGAAGGAGGGAGGGAAGGAATGGGGAGGGGGAAGGAAGGTAAGAGGAGGAGGGAGGGAGGAAGAAGGAAGGAAGGGAGGGAAAGAAGGAAGGAAGGGGGAGGGAGAAAGGGGGGAGGGAGGGAAAGGAAGGGAGGAGGGAGGAGGGAGGAAGGGAGGGGGAGGAAGGAAGGAAGGAAGGAAGGAAGGACAAATGGCGATCAAAGTCTTTGAACTGCTTCATTAGATTAGAAACATCTTCTAAAAGGTCTTCACCAGATGTTTGACTGAGAATGGGAGAAAAAGTGTATTCACTGTGACTGCTACTAGCTGGCGATACTTCTTATTTATACTATTGTATAAACATATAAATAAATATACTACAAGATCTCAATTCAAGCACCACTGAAAAATATTTATGGACTAAGAAGAATCCCAAGAGGAGGAAGAAGCA
Source organism: Notechis scutatus (assembly GCF_049901735.1). Lineage (NCBI taxonomy): Eukaryota > Metazoa > Chordata > Lepidosauria > Squamata > Elapidae > Notechis > Notechis scutatus. The sequence goes on from NC_142011.1 coordinate 193,090,877, forward strand.
AACCTTATACAAATTGCCTAGAAAAAAGCTACATTATGTGTCTAGCCAGGTTAGCTGAGAAGTACTGAGTTGGTACCCTATTCAGGTAAGAGAAATTGAGTTATATAGATAGCCGGGGTAGGGGGAAACTTTCATGCTGCTTGGCCATTCTGTACGAAAGGCAAAGAAAGCATGGAAATTTACTTTCTTAAAACACTGCTAATTTATATTAAGAGCAAGATGTTTGTTTATAGCATAAATCTCTGGGAAGAAAGGAAGGCTGTTTCTGGAATTCTAGTTCAGAATGAATTCCTCAGTAATTTTCTTAGGTGAAAGACAATGTAAGATTTATTGAACAACAACACTGATTTATTAACTGGCAGGCATTTCTACTATAGTCAGATGCAGTCTTAATCACATTTAGAGTAAGCCTGCTCTGATCAGCACAACTTAAATCAGTTGTAACTTTCAATGAATCTACTCCAAACATGATTAAGTCCGTCAATTATCAGCAGAGATTGTCCTAACAATGTGTTCTGAACAAACCATGTCTAATTATAAAAGGTACTATATTTAAGGGCCAACATGGGGCTGCAGGGAATCAATGGCCACTAGATGGCAACAAAGAAATATCAACATTCTTAACTTTTTGAGGCCCTCTTATGGTAGGCTAGGTATTTGCAGCCGAGATCTAGTAGTAATGAAATATTGGAACAAGTGGGTAATCACAAAGTGCTTTGTATTCCTGAAATAGAAAAGACAATTTGTTATATAAATATAATTGGAAGAATAAAGAGTATGAAAATTAAAAATGATTGTGTTAAATAAGAATTTAAAATAAGTTTACTATATAATAATTAGTAAGGTGCTGAAGAAAGTGAACATAGAGCATGGACATCAAAATTATAATAGTTATTAATATTTACAATTGGTTTGGTATATAAATGCTTTTGGAATAAATATAGGATTTATTATGTAATAGGGAAAGAATACCATGTGGAACCCAATTGGGGAGGGGGGAATATAAATAGGATATTATTGTGGTTAATATTGGATGTAGTAACTAAAAATGGCTATATTGATATTTTTTAATTTGTTATATATTGGGTTTAATGGAATAAAGAAGCATGTATAAAATATATAAAATAAAAACAGATGGCAAGATTGATTTGACAATGAAAGAGGATAAATATGGGATAACGTATTTTAGGATGAAACTTTTTTCTGTCTGAAAAATGATAAATGAAATAATATGAAGTGATAAAACATATTAAAAGAAAAATGGAATAGGTAAATTCTCTGCCACCTGGTGTGCAACTTTGGGTGAAGGGCACATGGAATAATGAGGCAGGAATGTGATACCAGCCTAACCAGTCAGATCAATCAAATCAACCATTGTCATCAGTAGAGTGAGAGATGTCACTGTCAGGCGGCCCTCACGCACAATGTTGCAAAGTTTTGCATGGCAGCTGTCAATATTGATAAACGAATGGTCCTGAGTAGTATTGAGTGGTATGGGTTTCTTTAGGCAAGTTGCACAATGTTAGTATTTAAATATCATTTTATCTTTGGATACTTATTTATCTGCTTTTGACCTTTAACCAAAATGAAACGGCATCAACTGACTCTCTATATTGCAGGCATAAACACCACGACTCAAGAGATGGGAGGTTGGTACCCTTACTATGTAACAGGAATGGCCTGGATTAGGTTGGTATCAAATGAGAAGATCCATAAAACTGCAAGATTGCTACAGAAATTATACGTCAGATTACTTATCATATTTTCTTACAATTATCCCATGTTGATGTAATGGCCCTAATAACACACTTTCAAGGAAGACGTGCCAGATTCCTGACCTGTTTGTGTGAAGCTGGGAAGTTTACTTACAGAATCCTATTTAATCAGGATTCCTAATGGCAGGTGTAGCCCAATCTCTTTTCCTTATTTAATTGATATAGTCAGTTTATGCACACTATTTTTATCCTGTTAATGAATAATACTCTTCAAGGAATCTTATTCACCACTACTATTTTTTAGATCTCTTTTGGCAAAGGGTGATGGATGTCACAGGAGCAGCCAAAAAAATCTAATTAAAAAGATTCTGCAAATGTACAAACTTTTGCAAGAGTCTCTCTTTCTCTCTCTCTTCTTTCTCTCTTTCCTCTCTCTCTTTTCTTTCTCTTTCCTTTCTCTTTTCTCTCTTCTCTCTCTCTTTCTGTGTCTCTTCATCTATCTATCAATTTCTCCATCTATTTATCTCTATCATCTCTCTAATTTAGGCACCATCCATCTCTCATCTAAGTGATGCTGGGTAATTTATACTTAATCCTTCATTTAAAACCGAGATCTTTTCACTACAACCAAGTTGAATTTTCAGCCTGACTTCACTCACTTTATCATACCATGGAAAAATTTAGTGCACAAAATAAACTTTAGGAAAGGGAAAGCAAAGGGAAAGAGAAGAAAGTTGATTTTAATAGGTGTGCAGCCAACATACACTTTCTCTTCTTAGAAGGAGCTGCAACAAACTGCTAAACCTATCAGTAACACCAACTCAGCCCTTAATGCAAATTATTTTATCTTACATCCATTCTGAATTAATAGTGAATATCCTACACCCTTTAGAAAAGGGTTTTCCATTATATATGGCAATCTCGAAATTAAGACAGAATAGGCACATAAATGCCAGACCAAATTATTTTAATATTCTAGAATGGTAGAAGATAATATTAATATATACAGCAGTTTTACAACAGCTAAGATTGTAAGTCATAAACGGCAGGGTGGGCTGGTTTTTTCCCCATGGTGATGGAAGAAGTGATAAGAGGAATTAAAGGAATGCCAAGTGTCAACAAGAGATTTCATCTGTTCATAGGGAAAGACTCATAAAGATGCCAGAGTGACTGTATCCCACAAAAAAAGAAGAAGAAAGGCCTGAACTATATTATAGCCTAAGGGAAGTTCCTCGGTTGAATAAACAAAATGACTTTGAAATAAAAGCCATGGTGAGATATGCCCCTGTTGTAGAACTGTCAATCAAGATTTGACAAGGAAGCCTGACCTGTAGACAAAAAAAACAGCAGCATTCAACAACCAACCTGAATAAACAATATAGGAGGTCCTAAATTTGTAAGTCAGAATCATTTATGAAATTTCATAGTTCTTGGCAATAAGGCAAATTAGCCCTTATGGAGGCTAAGTTTAGGAACATCACTGCAACTCTCTTCGTGCAGATCCATTTGTGTATGTTCAAATAAAAAGGGTTCTCTGCAAAGAGTTCTTCCATACTTAAGGTATTGTTGACTGGAATGCTACATATGATATTCACTGCATAATTGTATGCTCCTTCAACCTGGAATGGTCAACCTCTTCTATTGGGCATGCAACTTTGGGTGGAACATGCTGCACAGTGAACAATGGTTCTCTTTAAGAATCACTGTGTTAAATTTATATTTATCGAAAAAGAAACAAGGGAGACAAGTATAGATCTATTTCAAGCTATTTAGCTCTCATCAGCTAGCCATACCCTTCTGGGATTCGAACCTGAGCATATTAGGTAGATGCTAACCACAGGTTCTCCTCTGTCAGCTGTATCAGGGGAGAGATTAAATGTTTTTTTTCTATTAGGTAAATCTGGCCTACCCACATATGGGAAGGAGCATTTAAGAATCACTGTAAAACAAAGGCCATAAAAGTGGGTCTTGTCATTGGATGACATGCTTTATGACCATTACGACTTACAGGCAGGCTCCATTACAGTTATAAACCGAGGACTACTTGTATACTGAATGGAGACATGAAGTTCTGGTAGAAAGTGGTAACCCAAGTTAATATAAAAGTTGGATCCATATTTCTTTATTTGTGAAAGTAGATCCACCAAAGAGTTTCAGCCCTGGATCGAGAGAATTAGACTGGTGTTTTATCACAATGTTTTTTGTTTTATTATTAAAACAAACATTCCTTTTCATGACACAGATTGTATTTCTTTCAGCGGTAACTGATCTGAGCTGTGCTTAAAAGTTTGTTGCTAGGTCCTGATAGTCTCGGTGTATTTTTTAGACCACTGAAGTGGTCCTCGGGAGTAAATATTGAGAGCCCTCCTCTAAGCTTTCATTTATATTTCATTTTGTGGTGTTATTGCTACTTTCCACTTACTAGATACATTCCTTTTTTAAAAAAAAAAAATGTCCTCCTCAGAAAATGAAGTCACATACACACTATGAAATACTTTGGGCAAATCATTTGCGGTTCAGCCTTCAGGCTCTCACAGTTGGGAATGTTTGAAGAAACATAATTAAGGAAGAACAGATACTCTAGCAGCCTTTAAGCTCTTAAATCAAGGTTCTAATGAAAGCAAACCAAATAACATCTGAATAAAGCATTTAGCCTACCGCAGCAAGGGGGCAAGTTCAGTGAAATTTTAAAGAGACCGAAAATAAGTTATTTCTTTTTAGAGCAGCATCTATGGAGATTCTCAGTGATCCAGGTCACAGTTGTCTGAAAAGTGCTTTTTCCGCAAAAAAAGACAACTGGACTATGTTTTTTTTTCTCCCTTGAGGAAGAAATGTTTTTAAAGCAGTCTTCCCCAATCTGAATTCTTCTGGGTGTATTAGGACCACAATTCCTAATAATTCCTGGCTATTATTTCCATATTTTTTTTACTTCTCAGTTCTGTATCATTATGTAGCATAGGGTAACAGATTGCATTTTCCTCACACACATACAAAAAATATCATAGCGCTTGTGTTCTTGCTTGTATTCAAACTATAAAATTAATACTTTTGAGAATATAGTACAATCCAATGAATGCCTTCTTAATGGATAATAAACTTCATTAAACTTCTAAGTAAGCATGCGCTGGATGCTCCATAAATTTCAAAAACATTCCAAATATTACACTAATATTAGCCATCTAGATGACAAAGAATGCATTGTAGGTTAGTCAAGTAATAGAATATGTTTAGAGTTGATAAAAAATATTACATATATTTTAATTTCCCCCATAATGTTAATTTCCCCCATTTTTCAAAGTTTCTAGGAACGTGATATCTCTAATACGGATATGAGGCAGAAGACTTCCTAAGGCAAATATGAATGGACAGGATGTGAGATTGAAAAATCCCAAAATAGAAACATAAAATTAGTAAAGGCATTATGTGTCAAGTCTTGAAATATTTTTCAAGAAGCCTGACTTTCAGCCAATTCATTGTCAACCTCCAGATTATTTCATCATTTCCCTCTCATTTAAGTCAGTGGCCTTATTTTAAAAAAATACTACTCCTATTATAACTCTCATTGCTGAATTATTTTATCTCCTTGGTAGAACTTATCGATTTGGAAACCAACCACTCCCAAATTTTCAAGTTAAGAATCTAGATAAAGTATATATTATATCGGCACATAAACAATAATACTTGCCCCTTTCTCTAGTTTTAAGATCTGGCATCTGTTGGGTTTCTTCCATTTCTGTTTTACTTGACCACTTCTAAGCTATAACTACATGAATTGGAATGCCATGTTTTTACTCACTGCTAAAGTCATCACAATACAGAGCTACGTCTACATTTCATTTTCCATTTCATCAACTTTCGTTAATGGCGGGCAGATGTATGACAAAGAAGGAGAGTCTGAGCTAAAATTTCCTCCCTTAAAGTCTTTCTTCAATTAAGATTTGTGGCAAGTGGTTTTGAGGACAAAACGTAGTCATTAGCAGACTAGAAATTAAGACAAGGACAAGTCTTTAAATGTGTATTTCTAATGGCTTTTGCAGATTACTCAAGAGCTCAGCTTCAAAGCTCCAGAAGAAACTTCAAAAGTTTTATTCCAAGCATCTGCCCCAAAGAACAGGATTGGCCTGCATACCGGAGATAGTTCTTATCTAGATGTCTTCTTTATCATTTCATTCCCTGTACTTGATTTACAATTATGAAAATCCATTTTCTTTTTATAAAGGTGTCAGCAACTGACTTGATATTTCTTATTCCAGCAAGCCTTCAGTGCTAAAGATGAAGCTTTAGCAAATGAGGAATGCTGGTATTTAGTAGTGAGCTTATTGCTCTATTTATCACACAGATCACCAAAATCCAAAATGAAAACTTCATGGAAAAATAGAGCTCTGATAAATGTAGGGATATAATTTTTAGGACGTCTCTGACTCTCTTAATTGATTCTTCAAAAAAAGTAAAAACCAAGGAAAGGGAATATATTATTTCATCAGAAAAGAGCTGGAAGGGACCTTGGAGGTCTTCTAGCCCATCCCCCTGCTCAAGCAGGAGATCCTATGGTGAATCTATGGCATGCATGCCAGAAGGGGCACACAGAGCAATTACTGCCGGCATGTGAGCACTCACCTCAAAAAGGTCAACTGTGCATGCGCGTACGTCACCCGCCCAACAGCTGATTGTCGGGTATCTGGTGTGCATGTGTGGGGGCGCAGCAGCACGCAGGAGACACTCGTGCATGCACAGAAGCACATGGCGCACGTGGGGGTCATGCGTGCATGCGCAGAAGCGCACAGCGTGGGCCACGTGAGTCATGCAAGTCACGCAAGTTGCACACGCATGTGCAGGAGGCATGGGGGGCCCGTGCACATTGCCTTCTGGGTGATGGCACGTGAGCATAAGCAGGCAAGCGCATGCGCAATTATCAGCACAGGAGACCAAAAAGGTTAGCCATCACTGTCCTATATTATTTCGGACAAGTCTCTCCTTAAAAACCTCCACTTATAAAGCACCCACATGATATATATAATGTAATTATAATATATACTATAATGTACTATTAATATAATATAAATATATAGATAAGGATATATAGATGTATAATTTATATTAAAAGCCACATATAATGCCTAGCCATTTCTACAACCCAAAATAATCAAGAATATTTCTGGTTAAATTGCAGGATAAGGAAAATAATTTTTGGCATCCACAGGAAGTGTTATGGTATGTACAGAATAACCCTTGAGTAACAAGGATATGCACATGGAAACGTTCATGAGAGTAGTTAAGAATAATTATTCAGCCACACACAGATACACTAAATTGAGTTAAAGTTTACTTTAAGAAATAGCACAGTCCAATAAATGGTCCAGTTCATATACGTTTAACAGTTCAAAGAATATCCAATTACAAAGTCTTCTTACTGGTTGCCTTTGTCATTTACAGTAAACAAAGATATCAAAGTATAAGCACAGCATAAATATAACAGAGAACCTTAGATAGCAACAGAATGTCAGAGAGACAGAATGTCACAGAGAGCAAGCTATGATCTCTAGCTCCCTCTTATGGTAATTTGCATTATAATCAACCAATCGGAATATAGTATAAATCAATACAGTGATTTTGTCTTAAAGCTACATTGCCAACCCAACTAATTGGTGGACAGATTCCTAACAGGAAGGATATACTAATTGTGAAAAATATTCTTTAGGAAGCATTTCACAGTAAAAGTTTTACAAAAAAAACATAAAAGTAAAAAGGCAAAAGTGTAAAGAGAAGAAATAGAAAGATATAGAAAGTAATAGAAATAGAATTATATATAAAAAGGAGCAGCTTCCAATGTCTTTTGCAGCAAATACAAGCCCAGTTAGAAAATTATCTCTTATTCTATTATTAAACAAGAAAGCCTCACTCTTTCCTTTTGCAAAGCAGTTAATTTAGCTATTTCTGCAACCTCCATCTTCACCAATCACGCTTTCATTGTGGTATATGAAGCATTCCTCATTCTTCCTTTATCGAATAGGCTCCAGGACCAAAGTGCACCAGATATAAAAATTATTTAGATCAAATACTGCAAAGAAAAACAATTAAAGCTTGGCACACAGCAGCAATATTTTTAAAAAATCAAAAACCAATTGAAGCATAGCTCTTTACAGTGCCAAAGCAAATAGTAATCTCTTAATCTGACACTAAAAGGCTTCTAATCTTGCTGTCAGTCCAGTCTTTTTGAGGAAGTATAGTCCAAATGGAGTCTCAGCAAGTGATATAGCACCTGTTCTTTCTTGTTTGAACTCTGAAACTAAGCAGGGTCAGGCGTGCGTATTAGCTGAACTACTAGAAAATGAGAGAAAGTGGGGGGAAGGGAGGGAGGGAGAGGGGGGAATGCAACAAAGGTCATAACTTTGAAAAAACAGTAATGAGTCACATTTTTCAGTGCCGTTGTAACTTTGAACAGTCACTAAGCGTTATTAAGCCAAGGACTACCGTACCTATATAACAATACAGAATTGTTACAAGTCGGTGGCCATGTAGTCACCAGGAATCATGCTAAACGTGATCACCAAAGTGAAGGCATCATCAAAGAACTATTAGAATGAGAACTTTCTTAGATTGGGGCTTTATTTATATGAATGTCCCAATTTTAAAATCCGTAATCTAACAATTTAGGTATTTCTCAATAAAGGAGAATATTTGTAGCTCACGGCACCAATAAAATTACCTAGGTTAGGTAATGAAACACTTGCAAGGGGGGAAAAAAACCCCAAACTCAGAGAGCACCAAGATTAGATATTTCTGCTTGCTTTTTCAACTCTGAAAATTCTATCTAGTGTAGACCATGATTCAAATAACCCAACCAAAAATCACAGAAATGCTTTCCTCTCTGAAAGAACTAAGACTAACATTATACATTTATAAAAGATGGAAAAAGTTAGTGTCAAAGCAAGCCATGTCCAAAAGTCCATGAAAATTTATCTTGGATGTCTTATGTGACAAGAAAATAATGTCTCCCTGCTAAAATTAGGTGGGGTTCAAAGGTTACTGGCAATCCCTGAAGCAGGCATCATATTTGGATACAAAAGATATTTCAAAAGAACGTTAATTTAATGCAGAGATACAAAATGGTTGTGTAGCGGCAGAACGTCAAAATTCTGTTTAAAGTCACTACTGTGCTCAAGCATTTTAGAACTCTGAACTGTTATAAACATATGAGACAGATGAACCTTTATCGATAGGCTGATGCAAAATTCCTACTTTTCTACCAGGCATAAAATTGGAGCTATGAAACCAAAGGGACATATTGTAAAGGAAACAGCAACAGTTAAGAAAGTACTGAAAACTGGAACATCTGAAAAAAAAATACAGATGATAAAAAATGAATAGAGAAAAGGTACAAACAGAGGAAAGCACACGCTATAAAGTGATAAAAATGAAAAATGAGATAATCAGCTGAGAGCACAGAATATGAGAATGAAAAGAAGTAAAATGAAAGCAAAAGAAGAAAAATATTTCCATCAGAAAATATTTCAGTGTCTTCTTAGGTTGATACAGGAAAATAATCTGGCTGTAAATTAATTCTTCCATGACACTTGCAGGAACATGAGGAGTTGTTTAATAAAATGGTCATCGAGAACAAGAAAATAACTTCTGGGAGAGCTCCAAAATGAATAATAGGTATGATCTGGAGAAGTCATTTTTGGAGCCATCTCAAGGACATTTAGAATAATCTTTGGATTGTGCCTCAGTTCTACTTCAAATGGGGGCCTCTCTTCACCATTCTGCAAATTTTTCTTCCTTCCCTTTTACCAGGTCTTAACTGTATCTTCCCTCTGAGCTTTTTATGATATTGAGTCATTAAAGATGTGGGAAAGTAGTAATCCAGGAGGATAATCCTATCAAAAGAAGAGGACTGGGAAAAAATCATGAGTGAGATCCTAATCATTGAGCAATCCAACCTAACAGGACATTTCTTTGGCTTTCCTTTTGAGTCTTTCTGCGATCAGAATTCTTTTCTTATTAGAGATGAACATGGAGCAAGAAAAAGACTTACCCAAATCCTGCTGAAGAATTACTACTTAAAGTAAGATTTTATATGGGAAAGCCTGGATTACATAGTGGATTACAACATGTTTGCACAATCAAAGTTGGTCCAAACAATTGTATGTTTCCAACCAACACAAAATGGAAGCCATTAAATGTAAGCACCATTTCATAAAAGAAGAACTGCAATAAATACAGTGTTGGAATTATCACTTTGGCCTCCCTAGAATGAGATAAGGGACTTTTTACTTCTGGTGCTGTTATGATAAAGTACAATTAAATCATTTACGATGGTGTATAATTGAATACACGCCAGTACCAAATATAAAAAAGAAAACATGCCAACAATGAAAACAAAAAGGAAAAAGCTTATCTGAAACAAGACACTAAATTTTCCTATCAGCTAGGATAACAAGGAAGCAATACAACTCAACAGGTTTAATTTCCCAGCCATTCATATCACTCTTGCATATCATTTCAATCTAAATTTTGCAGACTGCTGCAAAAGTGGCTTGTAAATTATGCATATATCAAACTGCTAACTCGCACAGCTATTTAGTGTCTGTGTCTGTTTGTGTCTGTGCATGTCTGTGCAGACCTTGAGTCATCCATCCATCCATCCTTCAAGTCAGTATGGACTCCAAGTAACTACATGGACTGGTGTGATGACCCGGGGTGTGGCACAAAAATAACAAAGTCAGCAAAGTAAATAAATTCCTTTTAATGCCTCCAACTTGACCCCCAATGCCCAGTTATCCTCAGCTGGAGATCAAACTCTTCCAAAAACAGTCTACGAAGGGAAGAAATGCAGTCTGAACCCAAAGTAAAAATAATTAGAAATAAAAAAATAAACCAACACAAACCACTCTGAAGTAATTAACATAACAGGCCAGGATGATAAATTGCAGACTTCCAAAAGATAATGCAGCACCCACAGTTGGGAGGATGCCAAAACCCAGATAAGCCTCAACAAAGATAATGTACGCTTTGCTTCCAGCAACTTTGCCATGCAGTTTGCCCTTTTAAACAATCTTCCCAGCTAGAGCCCATGAAGGGGATCAGGGCCCTTTCCTCTCCCGTAAGCCACGTTGCTCCCTTCTCCATTCCTCCCTGCGTGCCCTACTATGGCCCTGGGCTTTCCTCTGAATGCCCAGCTGGACTGTGCCCTGCTCCCATTTCTTCCACAGCCACCGGATCCACACTCCCACTCCCTGTCAGCTGCTCAATCTCTCCCTCAGAATCAGACTCCAACAAGGGCATGACAACTAGGTGCTACAATGCTTTGCCAAAGGCCTTCCTCCTAGGGCTAAGAGAGAGTGACTGATTTACAATCACTGAGCTGGCTTGTATCTAGAATTCATGGCACCTTAACCAATACACTAAAGTGACTGGGTGCATGGATGGATGGCTATTTCTCACTAAAAATCTCCTTACATCAGAGATGTCAAACTCAATTTAATTGAGGGCTGCATCAGGGTTATGTTTGACCTCAGGGGTGCTGGGGAGGGGGAGTGGCCAGGATGGGTGTGGCCAGCTCGACATCACTCATGCCGGGGGCGCCTATGGTGGCCCAAGCACTCTGCCAGCAAAACCGGGCTCCTGAGCTCCATTTTCGCTGGCAGAGGCATCACAGGTCGGTTTTTCGCTGTTTCCGCAGGCCAGATCTAAGCACCTCACAGGTTGGATCCGGCTCTCAGGCCTTCAGTTTGACACCCCTGCTTTACATTATCAATTTGTACTGGCAATAAGCAACGTAATGGTTCAAGTATAAATAAGATAGATAGGATTACGCTGATAAATATTTAATGAGCACTGGTGATTAATTTGAAATCTAGGTATCAGCATTGGCTACTGAGAATTATTCATACACAATAGACAATTGTCTATGGCCATGCAATAAAAATCAAAAGCATTCATCTGCATGCATTTTCCAACAGCTTTCACCACACAATGTTCTCCAGATGTTTAGGTTTTCTACTCCTATAACCCCTGGGCTGCTCCTCTGGCTACAGACTAGAATTGAATTCAGAATGTGGAAAAAATGAGGGCTAGGGTTGACTACAAAATTAGCTAATATTGCTCAAAATACAAAGCACAGACTGAATGCTGCATTTAAAAAGACCGATTTCCGTGATGTCTTCGAAATGTTATTGTGATGTATGTTTTCCAGAACATTTCAGTGAGACTTCTGTGGCAAATCATATGCTTTGCATATAGAAGATCTCAAGTTCAATCGTCAGCATCTCCATACTGCATTGGGAAGTAATCTAGCAAACTCTAAAGAGTTGCAAGTTAAAAAGAATTTGCATTGTAAGAAGTTAGGTGGCAGCCTCATTGTCAAAATTAGCCCCTTATTGTTTTAAAACATATTGGCTAGAAAATTTTAGAAACATGGTCCCAAAAACTAGGATGATGCTAGGCTAAGCAAAGTTGAAAAAATAACTTCCATAATAAGAGGCAGTATATTTAGAGTCTCTTAAATTAATAATGAAATCTCCTTAATATTGGTGCCAGTTAAAACACATTGGGAAGTCCAATTTAATATTTGTTTGTTAGATGGTCAACACCTAGCTGATGTTATCTGGGATTGGTAGCTAACTAGAGTAGGACCTGGTGGTTCCTGGATGAGAGAAGGTTAGGCAGGAGCTTTAAAAAATTCCCAAACAAATTAACACCCAACCTTTGTGTACTGTTGCAAGAAAACCACATGGATGTGAAATCATCAAAAGTCATCTCAATTCAAGGGAAATTTGCTTTATAACTACTACAAAATGGGTAGATCAGTGTTTCTCAACACTGGGTGGACTTTAAGCTGGATGGACTTTAACTCCCAGGATTCCTCAGTCAGCATTGCTGAATTGAGAATTCTGGGAGTTGAAGTCCACTCAGTTTAAAGTTGCCAAGGTTGGCTTAGATGATCACGCTAGGCATGCTTGATCTGAACCAGCAAGGGTCTCTTATGGTCTTATAAGTGGGTTTTTAATTTCCTCCTCCTTCTACTCAGCTTTTCCTTTCTGCCAGATACACACCAGGATAATTATAAATACACACTGCAGATTGATATGCAAGCCCCGTTTCAGAAAACAACTTGGCTGCAGCATTTTGCCTTTTTTTTTTTTAAAGGATTTTTGTTGTCTCTCTTGGAAACCATCTTGAATGTCTGCTCTTCATTATCAAAGACAAGCATGTGTTTAGAACTATGCGGAGCAACCACACAGAGAGGTTTTGTAAGGTTTGTTTTTTTCCCCAACATTTGGTATATGTCCCTCACCTAACACACCAATATTCTTTTCCACAGGCATATGTATTTGGATGCTTTGTTAGATTTTCTCGGAATTATTTTCCAAGCAAAACAAAGTTGGACTGCGAGGAGTTTTGCACTGTCCCCTCTCTCTGCATCAAGGATTGCCAAAAACACTGCATCTCCATCAAAGCTCCTTTCCTAAAGTCTTGCCATGCAAGAAATGCTTTATCGTGTGTGTGTGTGTGTGTGTGTGTGTTTGTGTGTGTTATTTATATTTAATATATATATAAAATATATATGTAAAGGTTCCTGTTTCCAGCTCTAGGGGGCGGTGCTCATCTCCGTTACAAAGCCGAAGAGCTCCGTGGTCATGTGGCCAGCATTGACTAAATGCCAAAGGCCCACGAAACACTGTTACCTTCCCACTAAAGTGCTCCCTATTTTTCTACTTGCATTTTACATGCTTTTGAGCTGCTAGGTTGGTAGACGCTGGGATAAGTAACAAGAGCTCACTCCGTTACGCGACGCTAGGGATTCGAACTGCCGATCTGATCAACAAGCTCAGCAACTTAGCCACTGAGCCACCGCATATATGTGTGTGGGGGGGTCTGTCTGTCTGTCTGTGGGTGTGTTATTACATTGTAAGCCACAGAGTCACCTCAATGCTGCAACAGTCCTAAGTGCAAAACCTGGTTGTGCATAAAATTACTTTGCCTTAAAATAAGCTACAGTTTTCCTGACGGGCACCATGGAGACTGTTTGCATAGCATTGTTGCCCAATATGTAATGCTGAATTGCTGTAGGTTTCGTGGAAGTCTGTAGAGATTCTAAGTCATCCAGGTCATGGTTGTCCCAAAGGTGCTTTTTCAGGAGACAACTGGACTTTCTTGGGTTTTTTTGCCTTTGAGGACGTTTCGCTTCTCATTCAAGAAGCTTCTTCAGTTCTTTTTGGATGAGAAGCAAAACGTCTTCAAAGAAAAAAACAGAAAGTCCAGTTGCCTCTTGAAAAAGCACCTTTGGGACTTCTTCGAGATGGGAGTAATGATAACTCTTGTATGCGTCTACCACAGAAAACAGTTAAAAATACAGTGGATCCTTATTTCAACTTATACCTGGTGTTTTAGCTGCTGGAGAACTGCTCCACTGAGTCAATATTGATACTACTTTAAATATGTTTTGGTTTCTTATTCCTTATCATTCTGATACTTTAATTTTGTTGTATTTTTTACCCTGGTAATGCTTTCAAAAATTGACAAAATTCAATGTAACAAAACTCCAACTCAAGTTACAAAGCCCCCAATCTTGCTCTAGGCATTTGTCATATATAAACCCATTTCTCCCTCATGAACAAACTGAGCATGCATGCAAGCCCACTCTTTTTTTAAAAAAATGCACCACTTTGGGGCAGAAACAGTGGCACGTATGAATGGGCCATTCGGACACACCAGTTACCTCCTTACACTATCATCATTGAACGCTAAGCATACCTTATGTGAACAAGACTGGTTCCGATGCAAGAAAAGCAATGGAAACTACACAGAACAAAAACGCTTCATTGTCTGCAATTGCGGTAAAGGAATGTGAGCTTGACAATTAGCTGGCTGATGTTCATCTAAAGCCTGGAAAGAGAGGAAATTAACGTCAAACCTTCCACGATATCTGTCCCAAAAGTGCTTTTTCAGAGGCAAGTGGACTTTCTTTGTTTTTGTTTTTTTCTTTGAAACGTTTTGCTTCGCATCCAAGAAACTTCTTCAGGATAGTGGGAAATGGAAGGGTTTATATATTCCTTTCAGACAGCTGGTCATTTGCAAGGAATATAAATCCTTCCATTTCCCACTATCCTGTCAGAGCTAAAGAAGCTTCTTGGATGAGAAGCAAAACATCTTGAAAGGCAAAAAAAAAAATAAGATAAAAATACCTGAAAAAGCACCTTGGAGGTAACCATGACCTCAATGACTGCGAAACTCTACAGACTTCCACGAAATCTGCAACACTTTAGCATTACATATTGGGCAACAATACTATGCAAACAGTCTCCATGGTGGGCCATCAGGGAAACCATAGCTTATTTTAGGGCAAAGTAATTCAATGCACATAACACACAGCAGTTTGGTAATTCAATTCCCACTGGCTCAAGGTTGAGTCAGCCTTCCATATTTCCAAGGTCGGTAAAATGAGGACACAGATTGTTGGGGGCGATGTGCTGACTCTGTAAACCGCTCAGAGAGAGGCCTATAAACTTTCTCCTCCACACTTCCACAAGCAGCAGTGTCGTCCTCCGCCTCCTGCTTTCCTGGGAAGGGGCATCAAACAGACAACCATGTCTGGGCTTGGGCAGAAGGTCCTCTCCTTCCTCTGTGAATAAAAGTCCCCAAACTTGGAATGTGATGTGTGTGTGCCAGCATTTGGAAGTCGAGGAGCTTGTGGGGCACCGAACTGCCCCTACGTCGAGTTAGCGGGTGCAACTTGTTCCATCCCTACCCAGCCCTCCCGAGTCAGTCATGCTCAGAGAGCAGTATCGAGCCTGCCCCGCCCACTCAGCCCCGCCCACTCACAGCAACCCCGCTGCTGGTTCTTTGAGGGCAACCACATTGCTGATGCAACCCTCAATGAAATTGAGTTTGACACCCCTACCCTACACTCGACTGCCAGCAAGCAGAGTCAATGGAGAAGCGAACAGTAAAACCACAAATCGCAATCACATGTCTTGCTTAACAACTGTGGGTGATTTGCTGAACAATCATGGGGAAAGTGAGGTCATAAGCCCATCACAGTTATATAATGGGTGACTTAGCAACAGCATTGCTGGTCCCAATTGTGGTCATTAAGTAATGGGTATCTGTAGACAACAGGATGTCTTGTAAATAATTTGGATTTTAATTACTAATTCTAATTCATCTGGTATGGTCAATACCATGGGATAGTCTTTGTTGTAGTCCAAAACACCTTTAGAATTTTTTTTAAAGCCAATCGGTGTATTGAAAGCTATTGACCTCAAGTTGTTTCTGCTCCGGCCAAGAAAAGTGGTGCCTATCGAACCAAAGGCTGAGCTAAAACTGGGAGACGCTAGGGAGGAGCCGAGGAGGAGTAAGAGCATCTATTAATTAAGCCTATCCAAGCAGAGAGACTAAGCATCTCCCTCTCTCTGGATGCTTAGAGCAGCTCAATGGAGAACAGCAGACAATGACATACTTCGTATGGGAAGAGGAGAAGAGAAAGAATAAAACAGGTGTCAAACCTGTAGGTTTCCTTGTCATTAAAATCACAAATTCCCCAACCATTCTACTATTTTAGGATATAAGGTTTGACCTCCATTAGCACCACTAACAGGACAGAATAAATATGGCAAAATAAGCAGAAGCAATTATACAGGACAATTAAAAAGGTATTAACTTAGAGACATAAAGACAGAGAAGTATTTTAAAAATTAGAGGGGAGAGGAATAAATATTTGACTCCAACACCCATTTGTGCATGTATGTATGTATGTATGTATGTATGCATGCATGTATGTTGTGTGTGTGTGCGCGCGCATGTGTATACACAAACATGCACAGTACACTCCAATTTTTTTACATTCAACAGAAGCAGCATATATTGAAAACCAGAGTAGGATTCTTTCCCTTCAACCAGCTCAGAAGATTTTTAAAAATAAAAAGTCTAACACAATTACAGAAAGTTTCCAAGAACTCTTTCTGTCCTGTTTCCTTTCCTGGTTTCCCTTTCAAATTACTTAAAAGCCAGGAACTTCTGAAGGCAATTTGCTTTACAACTCAGAAATTCTTGCTGAGAATGTGGCATTACTCTTAATGTGGCAAGGGAGCTAGAATAATTTCCTAATGCAGTGTTTTTCAAACTTGGCAACTAGAAGATGGTTAGATTTCAACTCCCAGAATTCCCCAGCCAGCATGGGCAATTCTGGGAGTTGATGTCCACATTTCTCCAAGTCACCAAGTTTTCAAAACTTTTCCCCTTGTTCAGAAAAGGTTAAACAACTTATAGGATGCCTAACTAGATTACCTTTTTTAGCTTGCCAAGGTATTAATTTATTTGTTATTTATTTCTTAATTACAGATGATTTACTGACTACATGAACTACATTTCCTTATTTCCAAAATTCAAAGAGAGATACTTTTGAGAGATACTGAAGGAAGTGTGAAATAGCTTAAAACATGTTAGGAAAAGAAAATGTCATTAATTATAGTTCGTTCCCTACAGAGCAGAATATTAGAATTGTAACAGGCACCCCTAAAAGTATGTTACTTTAACTTCCAGCCTTGCTGATTAAAATACCCTGTTCTCCCATTCATCAATTAAAGTTTTCCTTGGTTAATCTAGAAGTTTAAAGTTTAGGCACTATCCCAACCCTCATTATGATTTTAAAAGTCAAATGCTATAACAGAGTCTGCAATCCAGGTTAGTAAATCAAAGTTACCACTCAGTAAAATTGAATAAAAAGGAATAGGGGATCAATGCCAATTGCAAGATATAAGGATCCACCGCCACCATCTTTATCGCAAAGCCATGGAACGGTTGTGCACGTGGTCCTCATTTAATGTCCACTTGTTCAGCAACTGAACAGTGCTGGACAAAGAGTGCTAACAGCCATTCCTTGTAGTTGTGGCTGTAACAACAACCTGATCCTGAGATCCTGATTTGGACATTCAACAACCAGCTCACAATTATAACATAACAGGGTTGCCTGCTTGCCAGTTTACAATTTTCACTTCTGGCCTCCGACAAGCAAAGTCAATGGGGAAGCTGGCAGGAAGTTGAAAATGGCAATCACATTACTGTGGGACATTGCAACAGCAAAGGAGACACCTAACAACAGCAACTGGGACTGCCAAAACAACTGTCATACATCAGCTGGCATTGTGTTTTATGATCACGTCACTAAGGGATGGAATTCCTGGCAGGGATGGGATTCTACCGGTTAGGACCAGTTCAGGCAAACCGGATGTTAAATTTACATCTGGTTCGCCGAACTGGTAGTTGAACCGACTGGCTGGCCCCACCCACCCCAGGAGTCTCCACATGGCCCGTTTTGGATGCAGGTAAGTGCAGGGTCCGTGCAAAGGCTCTGGGAGGGTTAAAAAAATGGGCCGAACTGGAAGTTCCGGAAGTCCAGAAACGGACCTATTTCTGGCTTCCGGGGGCCCTTTGGAGCCCGAGGGAAGCTGTTTTCGCCCTCCCAGAGGCCTGAGGGAAGCCTCCAGACCCTGGGGAAGGCAAAACAATGGCCCTCCCGGAGGTTCTGGTAGGCCATGCCCACCCAGCAACAGGGCAGAGAACCGGTTGCTGGGATGTTTGAATCCCACCCGATTCCTGGTCCCAATTACTGTCAGTAAATGAGGAAAACCTGTATTCATTTGAATCGCTATTAAGGGATGTAATGGGCCTTGAAGTGCTCACAATCCTGACTGCTGATTATAGTAGCAAGCGCTGTTGGGGAAAAAAATGAGTTTCTGCAATATTTGAAGATTTATTTAGTTATTTATCTATTTTTAAATTTCTATGTTGATTACCTCCCCAACAAGGCGACTCTGGATGGCTTTATATTTAAACTTTAGGGAGGGCCAGGTAATCCGCAGCTCATATCTGACCTTTCCATACATCTTGAATACACTTTAATACTGCCAATTTCCTACATTGTGACTTTTAAAGTTATCCTCTATAAAATATAAATAGGTCAACAGAAGTGAGAAAACCTCAGTGGATTGAATCTCCCTTCCCCTCCCCTATCCTCAATGTTGCCCCAAACTCAATTCCATGTGGTTAAGATTGGTCCATTTTTATTGTCAATTTCAGCTACACGATTTGGGGCTAATTTCAGAGAAAGTAATTTAAGAATAGCTTTGCGAGGCTTCCCCACTGCCTTTGGGGGAGGGGGAGAGAATCAGTCCAGTCCCTTCTTTTGATACCTCCACCCTTCACTGATATCAGTTGTGCTAGTGAAATCTGGCCGTGCTTTAGGAAATGAGGGGAAAGAAAGAAAGAAAGAAAGAAAGAAAGAAAGAAAGAAAGAAAGAAAGAAAGAAAGAAAGAAAGAAAGAAAGAAAGAAAGAAAGAAAGAAAGAAAGAAAGAAAGAAAGAAAGAAAGAAAGAAAGAAAGAAAGAAAGAAAGGAGAAGGTGTGGTTGGTCTCTTGGCCATTTTTGTGCAAATTGACTTTTGGTGAGGAAGGTTAAGCTTGCAGAATGGATTGCAGGAGGGGAGTGCTTTCAATTTAATTTTGAATAGCTTTTGTTTTATTTTTGCTGTTAAACTGGAAACATTTTCCAGTATTCATCCCAGGTGCCCAAAGGAAGCCACTACTTTAGCCCCTCATGCACATCCCCTCTCCCTTAAAAGAGAGGGCAGAGTGGGGAACAAAACAGGGATAAGGGACCCTGTACGTTCAACCTTTTCTCCCCCAATATAATCAGAAATGTCTTTTTTCTAGCGGTGGACTTCTCACTGGGAGCTCATTTGTCAAAACTGAGACAATGATGAGTAGACAAGTGGGAAGGCCCCTAAATTAGTTTCAACTCAGCCAATTTATCTGTGATAGCTTAATTCCCTGTACCTAATGTTAACTGTCAAAAGTTGTAAGATAGGACAAGAAGTAGTGCTGGATCCAACAGGCCTCTCTTAGATACAAAGCAAGACAAGGACTTTCTACTGAAAGACTTTAACCTAAGGCAATATTTCTCAACCTCGGCAATATTGAAGATGCTAGGACTCCAAATCCCAGAATTCCTCAGTCAGTATGGTAGCACTAGTAGTGCTAGACTTATGACCGCAATCGAGACCCACATTTCCATTGCTTAAGCAAGGTTGCTATGTTAAATGAGTCATGCCCAACTGTATGATCTTTTTTGCCATGGTTATTAAGCCAATCATTGCCATCGTTAAGTGAATCATGTGGTCATTAACTGAATCCATCTTCCCCCATCGACTCCGCTTGTCAGAAGCCAGCAAGGAAGGTCACAAATAGCAATCACCTTACCTCAGGAAGCTGCAACCATCATAACTACATGCTGATTACCAAGCGCCCAAATTTTGATCATGTGATCATAAGGCTACTACAATGGTTGTAAGTGCAAGGACCAGTTTTTTCAGTGCCATTGTAATTTTGAACCGTCACTAAACAAATGGCTGTAAGTCGAGGATCTTCTGAGATTCCATATGAATAGAGCATCAAAGGAATATGTGATGACCCAGAGTGTAACACAAACGTAACAAAATCCAAAACATAAATAAATGCCCTTTAATGCCTCCAACTTGGCCCCACTGTTCAATAATTCTCAGTTGAAGATAAAACTTATTCAAAAATAGTCTTCAAAAGAAAGCAATGCAGTCCGAACTTAATGAGCAGATGGAGGTGAAATAAAAAACTAAAACAAACTACAATGAAGGAATTTCCACAACAGACCAGGATAAGTAATTACCAACTTCAAGGAGATAACAAGGCACAGTCTATTGGAAGGACACCAACCAAGATAACTTCAGCCCAAAATAACACATGCTTTGCTTCTGGCAATGCTGTGTTTTAACCGTCTCTCTCATATACTATTCTCCCCAGCTGCAACCAATAAAGGGGATCATGGCCGCTTCCTCTCTCATAAGCCAAGTTGTTGCCTTATCCATTCCTCCCTGCGTGTCCTAGGATGAAGAGAGGATGGGCCTGGTTCTTCCTCTGACTACCCAGCCTGCCTCTGCCCCTCCCCAGCCTCCTCCACAACCTCCAAAGCCACACCTCCACTCCCTGTCGGCTGTTCCTCCTCTCTCTCAGAGTCCGATTCTACCAAGGGCATGACAGAATATCTGGCATAGGGATTCCAGAGAGCCACGCCAACATGGACATAAACACTGCTGAAAAAGGAATCATTTTATGCTGCCCTCACAGAACTTCAGAGAATAGTGGGTCAAAGCTAACGAAGGTGAAGACCACAGCGATAACAGCGATGGTTGTGATGACCTTCTCTCTTTATATGGCAGAGCAAATGTGTAATGTTAAAAACAAGATTTAAGTAGTTTCCAAAAACAGACTGTCTGTCTGGTTGGATGATGTCCACCGATAAACATAATATATGGCCTGTCAGCCAGGATACATACACTTAAAAAGAGCAAGAAGCTGTGGGTCTGGGGACTTTTTGTAATATTTTTTTTAGTAAAATCAGTGAAATAAGAAGCCTCACAGAGACTAAAGGAAGTGTCCTCAAGCACACAAACACTCCTCCAAGTTAGCATGTTAGGTACTCTCAGGTAGGCCTCAGACATGGAAATAAACATCGGTGGGAGCAATTCATCTTGGAAAAAGCTGTTATACACAGCAGTTGCAGGGACTGTACAGTCTGGGCAAACCAAACAGTGAAAAACATAATCCAATATCTGAGTGATTTACTGCAACTGGATTCAGATTTTGCCCTAAATCAACCCCCCAGTCTGCTCAAACCCAGAATGCCAGGTGAGGATTGAAAACCTATTAATAAGGAGAAGCAAAATATCCAGTTAACATTTACAAAATGGCAACAGATTCTGCAAAAACCATGGCAGGTTGGACTCTGGAACTTTGGCAAAATTATGTCTGAAAGAAATAGGACTTACCGTAAAACCAAGAAAAGCCATATAGGTTTGTATAAATAGTGGCACTGGGGAAATACTTCTTCTGAGAGAACAGGATATTTTTAAGGTTTATGTAGCAGAATGGAAAAGATAAGCACTATCTCTACTCTGTCACAAAATCGCCTACACAGATTATTTTTTTCCCTTCCGTTCAATTGTATTTAATTCTCAGTGACTGGCAATGTCCCTGCAGTATTCTTGGAAAGATTTTTCAGAAGCAGTTTGCCATTTCTTCCTTCCAAGGGCCAATATAAAGTGACCAGCTCAAAGTCACACAGCTGGCTTCGTGTGGAAGGCGGGGACTAGAACTCACAGTCGCCTGGTTTCCAGCCTGATGTCTTAACCACAAACTGGCTCTCACACAGACTATATTTGCAGCTAATAATCAGCAGACGGAAAAGGGCTTTGAGGAATCACAATATGGTTTCAAACAATCTAACATGGTTGCTTCGAAGATAATATGGAGACAGCTACAGGGGAGATCTATAGATTACTGATATAAAAAAATGAGGAGAGACAGTTTGTGTTCTGATATCTAATTCAAACATGGGCTAGGATTTGTTGCCTAATCTTGGTTTCTAACACAATCTATAGTGCAGTCTCCTCTAATCTGATAGGCTCCAGATGTGTTGGGAATTAGTGGTTCCAAAATCTCCTCTGGCCATATCAGGTGGGAATTTGAGGCATTGTATTCCCAATGTAGCCAAAGGTTAAGAACAGCTGTGTATTGCAGCAAAGGAATGTTGAGACTTAAAAGAGCTTTGGTAGATTAGAATGCTCTTCAAGAAACACATAGAGAATAGAAGATCTGCAATTATGATATCGGTACAGATGGAGAAAGAAATGTGAGCAGTGGCCCGATAGAATCTTAAAAGGCAGTTTCAGATATTTAATTAAACATATGCAAAGTAGGCAAAGTGATTGTTCTTAATGGTACTAAATTATACTATTATTATCTCCAATTACTTTTGGACAAGTGACTTTTTGCTCTCTTTCCTTTCTCCATTCATGTTATATAAACTTATCAAATCTTTGCCCCTCCATTAGAAAGAATCCACAAAAGTCTATGCCAAAATAAAGCTATTCTTTTAAATGTGGTGATAATCTTGTTTCTACCTAGATCAAATATCAGCCGTGATTCTCTGCCCCCTGAATACATTATCCTTGTGAATGAAACAGAAATGCTTACTAAAATCTATGATAGAATTATCTTTGAATCCTCCCTCACCCTAAAAAGAAGGGGGAAATGAGTCATTTCTGATCTGGTTCGATCTATTGGCTGGACTCAACTCTCATTATCTTCAACTTATCTCCATCTCCACCTGTCTAAAGCCCAGTGTCTTTTTTTAAACAACGCAGAAACAAACAGTTTTTTAAAATGTCTCAGAATTGTTCGCCATCCAGAGTTAGTGGCTTGAGATGGGTAGCTACAGAAATGAAATAAATAACATGTTAAGTTATTAAAAAATATGGTCACCATCAAATTTTGACGTCCTATAAATTCTGCGCTGAAGGACAATCTGCAGCATCTATAGCCGTGGTGGTGAACCTATGGTACGCATGCCGGAAGTGGCATGCAGAGCCATTACTGCCAGCACGTGAGCCCTCACCCAGAAAAGGTCTACTGTGCATGCGTGTGTAAAGTCCACCCGCCAGCTGATTGTTGGGTATCTGCCGCACATGCGCAGTGGCGCATTGGTGCAAAGGATACATGCATGCATGTGCAGAAGCGTGCAGCACAGGTCACGCATGCATGTGCACGGGGCATGGGGGCCCCGCATGCATTTCCTTCTGGGTGGTGGCACGTGAGCGCACAAGCGCCCATGCAATTATTGGCACAGGAGCCCCAAAAGGTTAGCCACCACTGATCTATAGGATAATTATATGATTAGTGATTCAACTACTAGGAGATTGGAAAAGGAATGGAGAAAACAGCCTTTTAGGGCAGCTAAAATTATGCTTTTCCAGGTTTTGAAATTTTTACTGGGTGTATTAATACCATGACACTTAAAACTATTACATTATTTTCAAAGCTAACAATATCAACAGTAGCATTTTTTTCAAGAAATTGCAGAAGGAGAAAAGATCGTTCCACGTGTGGCAGAAGTGGAACAGAAAGGAGATCTTCAAGTTATATAGCTTTACAGTAAGAAAGCATTCTAAGGCTCCAAATTCTGTCTTTTCAACAAAATTAGAAATCTGATTGCACCTTGCAGAGTTGGCTTGAAAAGAGAATAAGTGGTAATCATTTCAGCTGCCTTTGCAAGCAACGGGAGAGGAGATTATTTTTTTTTACCCAAAAAAAAAACCCTTTCTCTACAGGAGCTGCCTTTGCACGGTGAATTTTTCATTCTAAAATCTTGTTTTGTACAACCAGAGATGAGAAGGAAGTAAAACCTATAGTTCCTAAGAGCAGTGATTTATAGTTCTTGTACCATATAATATAATCAGCATAGGAAAGATTGCGAATCAGCAGGGCAAACAATCTGTTTTTAACTTTTGTTATGTTTTTATACCAGAGGTGGGCCTGGTTTATCCATATACTCTTTTTTATCCACTCCATATATATGGAGGTAGGATGTTGCATGATAAGCTTAGACCACAAGGCCACACCATATAACTGGAGATCAAGCTTTCCGTTAGTTAAGATGCATAGCTACAACCCATAATTTGTGCATTTGAGAGGCTGGTACTAAACTGCTAAACATTAGTAGTTGGATCAGAATAACAGAGTTGGAAGAGACCTTGGAGGTCTTCTAGTCCAACCCCCTCCACAAGCAGGAGACCCTATATCAATTCAGACAAGTAGTTGTCCAGTCTCTTCTCAAAAGCCTCCATTGATGAAGCACCCACGACTTCTGAAGGCAAGCCATTCCACGGGTTTATTGTTCTCACTATCAGGATGAAGCTTATCCTAAGTTCTAGGTTGCTTCTCTCCTTGAATAGTTTCCATCCATTGCTTCTGGATGCTTTGGTGATTTTGGAAAATAGGTTGACCCCTTCTTCTTTGTGGAAGCCTCTCAAATACTGCAACACTGCTATCATATCAACCCTAGTTCTTCTTTTCACTAGACTAGACATACCCAATTTCTGCAACCGTTCTTCATATGTTTTAGTCTCCAGACCCCAAATCATGTTTTAGTCTCCAGACCCCAAATGTTCCTTTCTGGATTCTTTCCAGAGTCTCAACATCTTTTTTTATAATATGGTGACCAAAACTGGATGCAATATTCTAAGAAACTTTTAAGCACAAAATATTATAACTAAGCTGCAATCAGCATTGTAGAAACAGAACGAATTCTATTTCAGCCACAGCCCTTATGAAGTGATCTCAACACCTTAACACCATACAGTATTTTTTTTAAATGCTGATTTTCCTCAAAATATGATTATTAACCAAAACCAAAGTAAATGGGGCTGGATATTGGAACCAGCTCTCTTCTGGTAATGAAAAAAATCCATTAAACCTGTTTAAGTCAAAATATTCTTGGAAAATTCATATAGGAAGGAAGGAAGGAAGGAAGGAAGGGAAGGAAGGAAGGAAGGAAGGAAGGAAGGAAGGAAGGAAGGAAGGAAGGAAGGAAGGAAGGAAGGAAGGAAGGAAGGAAGGAAGGAAGGAAGGAAGGAAGGAAGTTAGTTTACGATAAACTTATACAGAAGGGTTTCATATTTTCCAGAATAATTTCCTTTGGTAACACAGAAAGAGAAACTGGCCTCCAATGTCATTTTTAAAACAACAAAAAGGGAAAGACTTGTTTATAGCAATGCCCTGCAATTCAAATTCATTTAGCCATTTCCTTTCCTCTCATCTCCCCATCCCTCACTTTTAAGGTGTTAACAGTTTAAAAGTCATCTTTAACAAGTTCTCCTTGTTACACAAAAGAGGGCTGCGCTTCTATGGGTCAAACAGCCCCTTTGATCTTTCAACATCTGGATGTCTTATTACATAGGGAAAGGTGTGAATTTCCCAAATCAGGACACAGAGGCCAAAAAGTTCCTCTTGTAAAAGCAATGGGGAGAGGGGGGGGGAGGAGTGGAAAGGAAGTGAGGAATGCATTGTCTCAAACACACTTCTGTGCGAGAGAGAGAGGTCACCCTTATTATCATAGAAACACTTTCTTGAAAGCAGAGTTCTCCAACCACATACCTCCCATCCTTCTCAGGGTAAAGGTAAACCAAAAATGTATAAAATGTATTTTAAAAATTCTACAACTATATTCACATTGCAAAAGAGCAGGAGGCAAGCTTTCCATTGATGAATGGAAGAAAATTCCTCCTTAGTTCCATGTTGGATCTCCCTCTGTTGAGATTTCGCCCATTGTTTCTTGCTCTGCCCTCAGGTGCTTTGGAGTCTAAGCTGATCCCCCTCCTCTTATCCATGACAGCCCCTCAAATACTGGTAGACAGCTATCCTGTCACCCCTAATCTTTCTCTTCGTTAGACTAGACATACCTAGTTCCCTTAACCATTCATCATACAGTTTAGCCTCCAGACCTCTCATCCTCTTTCTCTTTTCTGCACTTTTTCCAGAGTCTCAACGTCCTTTTGGTACCACGGTGACCAGAACTGGACACTATATTCCAAGTGTGGCCTCACTATTCAGATGAACTAGATAAACCCCAGCGCCTTCCAAACTCTTAGATTTTATGACTCTGTAACTATGGGTCATGTCATACCCGCAGCTCCTGAATTATTTTTTAAAATGCTCGAAAACAAAGAAGGAAATAGGTTGTTCTCTTTCTTCCTGTCACGGGTTACTAAGAGTTAATCCCCCATCCTTTGGAGAGAATCAGACATTGGAGAGGCCTGGGGGAAGGGGCAACTGTGACTTAGATACACACAAAAGCCAGGAAATTCGAAGTTAATGCTGAAAATTACTGCTGACATGCCAGTTTTCTCTCCCACCATTAAGCCTTTGGGCAGAATTGTCCAAGTCAAGGCAGGAGTATCAGCTACCATTTGCAAGCGACACCATGAAGTTCTTTAATGTTGGATCAGATGGACAAGAGCTAGGATGTTGTTATAAAAAAAAATGGGAGGAAACTGCTCATCTATATGAACAGACTGAACTATGAGAACCAGTCTACATATGTGTAGATAAGTATTTTATGTAAAAACAGTAAGAACACAATAGTTGTAACCACACTCCAACCCTCATGTCTCTCGGTCTTCAAAATGAATCACTACCGTGACTTTTCTTATGAAATCCCAAGCTTGCCTACTAAAGGGAATACAAAGACAGATTAAGTAAATGGCTGAATGGCAGCAACAAACAGAATAAAGTAACCGTAGCAATCAAAATTTCACAGACTGGTGTCAAATCCCAGCCACTCACTTTGAAGCCTCCTCCCAAATTTAACATCTGATGAGATGCAGAGAGCTTGAGTATAAGTAAGCTTGCATAAGTATCATCCAATGAGGAGGAAAGTAGGAGCAGGCAGCAAGGATCTTGGCTACCTAACTTCTTGCCAAATATGCTCTAGCCCTATTCAAGCATTCAGAAACTAGAAGTACTTATTAATTCCATTGCATGACACATTCATCAAATAGTAATAATCATCTCCACAACTTTACATGCTACAAAATTCCTATTGTCATAAAAGCCAATGCATCTACAATTGCACAAACACATTCTATGAATAGCAATAGCAATAGCACTTAGACTTATATACTGCTTCACAGTGTCTCTAAGCAGTTTACAGAGTCAGCATATTGCCCCAACAATCTGAGTCCTCGTTTTATTAACCTCGGAAAAATGGTCAACCTTGAGCGAGTAAGGATCAAATTCCTGGCAGTGAGCTGAGTTAGCCTGCAATATTGCATTCTAATTACTGCGCCACCAAGGCTTAGGACCACATTATTTAAGTGACATCAGCAGGAGGCAAGGCATAGGCTGGGATCTGCAGAAATATTGTGAGGAAAACTAAAAGATCTTTGAGGTGATTTGAAGAAGATCAACTAAGATTTCCAATGTCCATCTATTTATTTATTTATTTATTCAATTTATATCGCCGCCTTTTCGCACATGGCAACTCAAGGCGGTTATTTAACAGTAGCAGTATGTCAATACATACCCCTAATTTATTCTATTAAAATGAAGAATGCTTGAATTTGTATGTTTAAGGACTGGTCAGTTTAATTTCCTTCTTGTATTCAAAATATATCCCCAAGCTCAACATGATCTCATTGTGAAAGAACTTTACCCATGAGGAAAGGAAGGTACGTATGTAGTAGCAGTTCCAAAATAATGAGACTGCATGGAACTGAACTTCCAAAGGAGGCGTGGCAAACTGAAGATGTCGCCATGAAAGTAGAGCAGATGACCGCAACGAAAACCAAAGAATCAATGAGTAGACCATAGGTGGCTTCTCTGGAAAGGAGACCACAGGTTTCTGCAGGTTTGAGCACCAGCAGATGAAGGGATTAGCCATCTTGCTCACAACTACAATAGACACTTAAGTTTGCAAGCCTCAATGGGTGACAAATTAATCCAGATTCAGATTTTTAAAAAGTACTATAATTCCAAATATATTTGTCAATCTGAACTGAAATAAATTAGAACAAAATTAGACCATTTTTAAAATTTTATTTCTTTTTTTTCCCTGCACTTTTTCTTTTAGCGGGAACGTATCCTTTATCTTTTCCATTTCAGCAGGGTTGCAAAATTACTTGACAATTGGGATCACATTCCTAATCAGTATTGCTACATTAAAGGATTTTTTAAAAATTCTAACCACCCAAAAGTTTTAATTCTAACTTGAAGGAATTCAGTTTGCCAAATAAAACACAAATAATAATCCCTATGATGAAGCAACAACACTAGCTGTCAAAAGCAATTAAGAGACCCAGCGTGCATCTATTGAATTATGTGTAGCATAGCTGGCCTGGAATTTCAAGGTAGATATTGATAAGCACCAGATCAGTAACTCAATGCTACGTGCAGTCTCCCAAATCAGACCAATAATCTGCCTGCTTCTTTTAAGACATATAAACTCAAGTTTTTGAGTTGGGAAACTTCTTCATCATGGTCCCTTGTCACTCCCTTATGCCACCGATGGTACAAAAATAAAATAAAATCAGTGTGTAATTTCTATCATGTTTTCCAGACAGAAAGTTTGAATGTGAATGCCGAGGCGGGGAAGCTAATTAATTTACTTTGGAAATTCAAGATCAGACAGCATGATGATACTCATTTGCAGGGCAGGAGGAGACCAAGATAGAGATTCACATCAAGAAACCTCCACAGAAGGTCTACTCAACTCTCCCACCCACCTTTTCCTTTTCATGTAGAAGAAGCAGAAGGCGAAACCAGTTTGATTCCCCAATACCTTCTGTTCCTCATTATGCTTTAATCCCCACTTTCTCTAAAGAGCACAGGATGACATACACAGTCAAGTGTCTCCAAGTAAATATCACAAGCTGAGAAAAATCTGAACATGGATTCTACCCAGATTTGACTCTACTGACTAAAGTTCTTCCTGTGGAGTCTAGCAAGGTAGTAAGTGTTTTTTAGGCCGGAGGCCAAGCAAGGAGTCATGTCAACCCTCAATATATTGTTTACAATTCCTCTTAACACCCCCTTTCTATTAAACACACAACACACTTTTAAGAAGCAATATGGAAAAAATATTTTAAAATTACATGCCATATAGCCACAAGCAACAAGCACACTGAATCATTCCATCCAGTTACATTAATTCAAAATATTCATAAACATTCTAGACAAGGTTTTTGTAAACTTCAATATTAAAAACCAGCAAGCAGCAACATGTCACTGACCTGGTATGGGATTGGAAATTTAGCAGGATCAGACCTGGTTAATACTTGGATGAAACACCTCCTGTTGGTTAGGCTGGGAAATCAAAGGATATCACCCAAGGATATCCGCAAAAAATCCCAATGTAAACCAATTCATTATTTTTTTAATACGATCTCTTCAACTGTATTAAAAGTAAAGGTCCCCTTGCACATATGTGCTAGTCGTCTCGGGCTCTAGAGGGCTGTGCTCATCTCCATTACAAAACCGAAGAAGAGCCAGCGCTGTCCAAAGACGTCTCTGTGATCATATGGCTGGCATGACTAAACGGTGGAGGTGCACAGAACGCTGTTACCTTCCGACCAAAGTGGTCCCTATTTTTCTACTTGCATTTTTACATGCTTTCGAACTGCTAGGTTGGCAGAAGCTTTCTGATCGACAAGCTCAGCATCTTAGTCACTGAGTCACCGCATCCCTCAACTGCATTAGGTTAACAATAACCCAATTGCCAGGGTTGTTGAACACCCTACTATGCAACCCCACACAATCTCATTGTGCATTTCCACACTTCCTTTATTTCAGCAAAAAGGGAGGGAAGGAGGTATTTCAATTCTTCTTAGCAGCAGGATACCAGTGACCTGAAACATGCATGATTGTTGGAAGAGAGAAGATATATTTTGGAGTACATGATGTTCTCTGAGCTTGGTTGTTTGCTTACAGACATTTTCATTACCAGACTAGGCAACATCATTAATGCTAGCTCTGATGATCATCATGACCAAAATCATCATCATCAAATGCTAACACTGCTAGTCATCATGCGCTAACATCTGCTAACACTGACTAGCACCAATGGTTGTACCTAGTTGGGTAATGAAATGTCTGCAAGCAAATATCCAAGCTTAAAGACTACCAAACCAAGGACTTCACAATTCAACCCAAAGCTACGTATATATTCTCTTCTATTGGAACCTTCAGAGGAATACAGAAGCATCCACAACAATTGGAGAACCAATTCTCCAAGGGCCATTGATTACCTAAATGTAGAGACAGAACTCAGAGATGGGGTCTCCAGGATCTCCCCAAGGCCAGTGGCAGGGATGGCACAGATACAACTGTCCCAATTAAAGAATAAGGACCACCTTTTGAATTAAATTTAGCGATAGCTACCATAACTGAGATTTTACATTTTAAAAACATTATACCACAAGATCTCCCACTGGGTAGCAATCACTTCTGCATTCACTCAAATCATGCACATCTTATATAACCACGTTGCGTAAGAACTCTCTTACCAATTGTCTATGGAATCTGGTCTTCAGGTTCTCTTCTCATCTTGTATCAACTTTTTTTACATTAGAGACACTAGATACAGAACTAGGATCTTGCTCCATGAAAGATAAATGTGCTATCTCTAAGCTAGGAGTCTTCAATGCATGAATAAAAGGCAGGAGAAAATATTTTAGGTCAAATGCAGCAGCAAAATTCAAGTAGTGCCAAACAAAAAAATCCTTTCTTTGAAAAAGGTTTTCTGAAAAAGCTAACAAGTGTAATTGGAGAGTCACAAAAGACATTTTATGTTGACATGCATAGTCTTCCTAGACCTCATTTTACATAGTTTTTCATCTGGGGCACTAATACCCCTCTCAATTCTCAACCTTTCACACTCTTTACATTCAGAGGCAATGCATTTATAAGACAGCCTAAAATCTTTTCAAGACTAGACACCAATACTGGTATTTCTGAAGGCCTGAAATAGTCCACTTGAAGACACATGAAGAGAGGCAGGTCAAAAAAAACAAAATAAATCGAGCACTTCTTTAATTACAGCTATTTGTGAAGAAGGGGTGCTTTCTACATGCTGGTTTTAAAACAAAACCTCAAACCACAATGAAAAGCCAAAAAAAAAAAAAAAACGAAGAAGAAATGACAGAAGAGTTTCAAGTACTTTTCAGTTCACTTAATTTGCATATTTAAATGTTTCCCTCCATGTTTGACATTTCTAACAAAAATAGAGAAGGCATTTTCATCTCTTTCGGTAGGCAGATGACTTTAAAAAAAATACACAGAAACACAAAGGCTTTATAGGGAAAATTAAGAGGAACATAGATTGCAAGGGAACATTTTAAAAAAAAAGTCAATGATGCATCTTTCTGAAGCATCGGAAAACTTACACTGGTTCTCAGTCAATTGAAATGTTAAAGTGAGAATTTTTAAATTTTAAATTGTGAGGCTGGCCACTCATTTATAGAATATAAAGATGTATCTGAAATAGACGGGCATTTGTTCATGATTCAGAGAAGACCATCAAGGTCTCCCAATTCCCAGTTCTGACCTTACTTTTTACAATTTAAGATGTTTAGAGTTTTGTACTGTAAGATGGAACCCAACTGGTAAAATTTGAACAAATGGACCACTTCTTTGATCAGAGTTCACCTATCTGTTATGTTCTTCCCAGGAATGGCTATTAATAAATTCCCCATTTCAGTAAAATAAGGAAAAACCAAAGTCTACATTTTGCTCGAAAATGTTAATTTCACAACAGTTTAGAATACCTTCATGCATAATAAGAAGATAGTGTACTAAGAAAAGTTCAAGGTTTAAAAGAAATCAGAGCAGACCTAACTGGAAAGAGCAGCATCTGGATATAAAATTCAGAAAAAAATATGTTGGCAGATAGCCATCTTAATTATTCATGTATTATTTTACCATAGAACTGTTCTCTATCTTGTATCAGTAAATGAAGTGATATTTGAGAATTCTTACTACCTTCAGATGTCAATCCACAGCTTAATAGCCAAAATTAAATAAAAGAAATGTTGAACTACTCAAAAGTTGTTCCTCAAGAAATCTGAAAGTTATGAGCCTTGTCTGACCTACTTACTCCAAACCAGTTCCATGCTATCCTACTTTTTCTCCAAAATCCTAATTCATAATTATTCCTGTGTTGGGGTGTTTTTTTTTTGTATCAAGTTTGAATTAGTTATTAGCTAAGTCATTTCCTTGCGATCCTCTCCCTCCCGCCAACAAGCTTCCATTCTGGCCACGGTTGCATCTAAATTAAGTTCAGCATTAAATATTTGTAGCTCTGTTTTTCTCTCTCAGCAACCAAACATGGCATGTATGGATGAGTATGCGTGCGAGAGACACGGCTTTGCAGACAAAGCCTGCAACATTAAATCAGCATTCAAGGGCTCAAGCATGTAAATGCTCCAGAAAAACATATTGTTTCCAAAGCTGTTTATACAAAAAAAAAATTAATTCTTTCCAAGGAAAGGTTTACTACTTTCCATTTTTAAGGTCCTCTCATTAAAAAAAAAATACTTAAAACAAAAATTTCCTCCAGCAAATAGAAAATGGGTTTACCTTCCTTCCAAAAGCATTTTGTGAAATTGTATTGTGTGCAGCCCTAAAGCTCTCATTGCAAAATCTGTTTCCAGAGTAGCTACAATCACAATCAACATTTTATTATTATCCAAGACCGGTTGTCATATATCTTTTTATAAGCCAAAAAAATAATAGAACATAACATAACAGAAAATTTGCCTAACATTAGCTAAGAAAGCACTACATGAGATTTTCTCCAGCAAAATAATTTAACTTAACAACAAAGATGTCTATAAAAAACAGTCCATGTCAGAGTCAGGGAAAGTAAAATTACTTGATTGTTCAAAACACGAATACGCCTATACAATACTGTGTATAGTGGTATCTTGGGACTCAAATGGTTTGAAAATCGTCGAATTTGGTACTCAATGCATTTAGATGCGAAAATTTTGTCTCAATCTTTGTTTGGTACTCAACGCACAAGCAAGAACTTGTCAGTGTCTTGTGAGTCACTACATTATTCCTTATGGGAAAATGTGTTTGTTACTCATCATTTTTGATACTCATTATACCTCCCGGAACCAATTAACAATGAGTACTGGGGTACCACTGTATAATACATCTTCCCTCTCACATAATAGAAGAAAAAATAAACCGCATGTAAAACAATGTTTCTCCCCTTTCCTTCTACTATAAACTACGTCTTAGTATAACACATGAACCATTCTTTGTCTTTACATTTCCCATATGAGATGAATATATTATGGTGGGGAGAAAAACAAAACTCAAATACTAAGGGAGCATATGCCTGAAAAGTATAATGAGTTATACTTCCAGATTAAGTTGGGATGGCCTTAATGTAGATGGAAGAGTGTGTGCTTACACTCTGTTGTAATCTAAATTCCTAAGAATCAAGAACTGTTGACAAGAGATAACTGAAATTTGGAAATTGCATCTACATTCCAAAAAGCTGCAGTTTGAGCTTTATCAGCTTGGTTCTGGAAGTTAACTTCTTATATCTCTTTGCTCGCACAAGCACGAAGCCGAAAGCACCAGCCTGAAGATGGCGAGTGGAACCTCGTCGAAACGTTGCCAAGATACTCTCAATCTTACACAGGAAAAGACCCCAACACACCAAGACCTGCATATATACAGTATATATAAAGTGAAATACCATTCATGCATCATCACAAAATCTCCAGAACCGTAAAACCTACAAACTTGAAATCTGGCACGTATGTTCCTCTTGGCTTCTAGGTGCTCACTAAGAAAGGATTTTTTGAAATGACCATCAGAGCATTAGTATTTTGTATATTATTATTAATATGTTCTGATGCTAAAGAGTTCTACTCTCCCTCCCCACCTGAAAAGAAATTTGTTCCAAATGCAAAACACAAGCAGAGGAGAGGAGTTTCAGTTTCAGTTTCAGAGCACCAAGCAGCTTTAGTACAGAACAGTTGAGCTAAGCCACCCCCAGGCTCCTTGCTGTCTCCTTCTTGCTCACACAGCAAATACTGCTTCAGTTTCCAAACAGACCTCAACTGGCTCACACACTGACAGACACTAGCCAGATGAATACCGATGGATGCTGGTAGGCAGAGGCACAATTTCCCCCCCTTATTTTCCTCCCCGAAAACTAAGCCCAATCACATAGTTTCGTAGCGAAGCACGGATACAGAGCGAATCTTAGATATACAAGAGTGTTGTTTATGGAACTTACAGAGGAAGCAAACCCCAGTACATATGAGGTATTTCTAGCAGTTGTGACCCCAATACATCCAGAAGATGTCAAGCTGTAATATGCTATGTTACAATCTCATCTCTTCATAAAAGAAGCATAAGTCAAGACAAAGC
Organism: Notechis scutatus; assembly: GCF_049901735.1. Classification (NCBI taxonomy): domain Eukaryota; kingdom Metazoa; phylum Chordata; class Lepidosauria; order Squamata; family Elapidae; genus Notechis; species Notechis scutatus. The sequence goes on from NC_142011.1 coordinate 193,125,406, forward strand.
ATTTAGTTAAACAAGTCAGTGAATTGGGAATAAAAATATACTGAGCTCATGGCCTGGTTAGTCTTGCAGCCAGATCACAATTGACATGCACCAGTTAAAAGAGACTAGCTATAAAAACAAAACCCTCTCTATTCAAGTTTAAATTTTTTATTAGTTTATCCAAATATAGTATAAAACGCAAAAACTACAAAAGAAAATAACAGGAAATCAAGGGAAAGGGGAAGGGAGAAAAGGGAAGGACGAGAAGGGAGGAGGAAAGAAAGAAAAAGCATTGACTTCCGACTCCTTTCGGTGCAATAGAATACGATGATAGCATAAAACCCCAACTTTTTGCTTTTATGTAATAATATATACTAGCCATTTCTATGAGCCACAGAGGCACAGTGGTTAGAGTGCAGTAGTGCAGGCTACTTCCGCTGCCTGCGGGCTGCCTGCAATATGGCAGTTCCAATCTCACCAGGGTCATGGCTGACTCAGCCTTCCATCCTTCCGAGGTAGGTAAAATGAGGACCCAGATTGTTGAGAGCAATGTGCTGACTCTGTAAACCGCTTAGAGAGGGCTGTAAAGCACTGTAAAGCGGTATATAAATCTAAGTGATGTTGCTATTGCTATAACCACAAACCTATCTAATCAACAAAATCCAAAATCAGAGTTTCATTTTTTTTATCTACCTCAAGCATAAAGTCCAAAGCGGTTTTCTCTCCTGAATTTTGTTTGAAACTAATTTGGGGACTGGCTTAATAAATTTCTGTGGGCGTTTCTATCAATCTCCAACCTAACACAGGGATGTGAAAGGTTACAATAAAATTTTAAATTAAGGAGATTCTCACAACTCATAGTTAAAAGAAGCTAGTTACGGGACATTGGAACCATCATAAATATGAACAGTTGACAAATTTTGATCACACCAAAATGGGGTGCTGCAATGCTGCAAGGGTAAAAATGGTCATAAGTCACTTTTTAGTGCCATAGTAACTTTGAACAGTCACCAAACGGATGGTTGAAAGTTGAGGTCTACCTGTACTACTAGTAGCCTAATTCCTGTTGATTGCACAGGTTCTTTTCTTGGCAACACTCAGGAAGAAGTTTGGCATTACCGTCTTCCTTGAAACGTTTGGATCATCTCAGTCTAGCCTATGGCCTTGAAACAGCCAGGTGTTTCCCGTTCAATTTCTAAACAGGTCTAATCCTGGATAGTTCCTTAAGAATCAATCAAAATCAGGCTAGGGGGCTGCCAACAGCTGCAACACTTTCTTTTAAGGGTTTCCAAAATCTAATAAAAGCTTCAATGCGTCAACAGTCATTCAAAATTCCAAGAACCGCATTATAAGAAAATAATTAAACGCTGCTACAACCCTAAAAACCCTTGCTGTAACAAGCCACGTTAAACACAGTAGTAAGTTCTCAACTAAATAATCATTCATTTAGTGGCCATTCAAAGTTACAAGGGCATTGGGGGGGAAGTGACTTAGAAACTAATTCTTGCACTTAGGACCATCCCAGCATCCTCATAGTCATATCATTAAAGTTTGCGTGCTTGTCAACCAGAATGGATTTATGAAGGTTGTAGCATCCTGAGGTCATGTGATCACCATTTGTGACCTTCCCGGTCAATGGGGAAAGCTAGATGTACTAACAGCCATGGGAATCACTTAACAACTGCAGGGATTGTCAGCCCTGGCAAAAATGTTGAAAAGGTCCAATTGCCTCAACAGCCACCGTGCTTAGCAAGAAAAATTCTGGTCCCAATTATAATTGTAAGTACCTGTAGTAATTGTGCCAATAAAAGTTGTTAGATGCCTCAAATCCACTTCATAATTCAAAGGCTGTGAATTCCCAAATCAATATTCAAATGAACATAAATTAAGAATATTTAAAATTCAAACCACTGTCACAATGTTAACACTGCAAATACAGGACATATTCCTGGCCTACCTATTCTACAGGCTAAGTTCTAACAAAGTTTTAACTGAGATGATGAGGGATGCCAAATGCTTTGAACTATAAAAAGTAAACACAATTGTGAAGTATCACATTACACAGTGGCAAATGAACTCGTTCTATGTTTAGTCTATGTTTAGTCGTGTCAAACAGCAAAAACCGATCGCGGTCGCCATGACACATGCATCATTGTAATACAAATGGACAAACACACAAATGAATCCTGCATCCTGCCCTTTTAAAAGGAGATGGATGGCCCACATCTTTTAAAACTAATGCGGGTATTAAATTTTCACGTATTATAGATTGAGATCTAGTCTGAGAATTGAACGCCACTTCTTTTAAGAACATAATAAATTAATCCATAATGTTATTTTGCTTGAAAGCGTAACTGTTGAATAAAATTAGACGGGTTTTCTTCCAAGCACTGCAGCGCGACCTCCATCCAAAGAGAGTCTGCAAGACAGATTTGTCCTCCAAGGAAACCTTACAATTAATACCTATTTATCAGGTTCAAACTCTGCTTCTGCTTTAACTTTGCAAAAAAGCCTCCAAGGCATGCTGTTTTGTTTATTCATTTTTATCCCTTCAGTAAACCTTTGATGCAATTTACTACTGTTTTCATGGTGGCTATTAGCAGTGATAATTAAAGGACTACTTGGCAATGGAATTTTGCAGTTCGAAAATTGGCCTTATTTATGTTATGTTTACGATTCTCCCTTACTATTAAGCAGCCTGGAGCACCAAGAAGCAATTACCAAAAAAAAAAAGACACTGAGATTTTGTGCACGTGTGACTTTCAGCAACCTACTCCATCAGATACTTAATACTGAGGCAGCTTCCAAACAAACCTCCAGATTCGTTAAAATAATCTGAGTGAATTAGAAATATATCCGCACCTCTGATATGATTCATGAAGCCACATACAGCTTTGTCAGGTTAGGCATCATGTTTCTATTTAGCAAACCTATCCCAATATGTACTATGGGCAACTATACTAATTTTGTCATGCTCTATTTTACCCATATTTCATTGACTCCACCAGAAGTAGCTCAAAAGATAGACTTTCCAGTATGGATTGTTTACTGGTTCTTGAGCAATTCTTGATTTATTGGTGTTTTTTTTCCTGACTTTTTCTGGCACTTCTTGGAATGTTTGGGAGCTTAAGTGGCGAAAACACTAAAAAGTAGTGGAAAACACTGCTCACCGTTCAGGAAAACACAAATCATGCTATTTGTCACATCGTGCTAAGTCACAGGCACAATTAGAAATCAGTAACAATTTATCTGCAGTCCACTGCTGTAGAAGCCATGGATTATTTACCAACCCCATTTGCATTTCAATTTAGTGCAGTATGTAAACAAGTCACATTATATATTTAAGGGCTTTTGTATGTGGGATACCGGTTAATTATTTATTAATTAAATTTATTTGCTGCTCATCTTGCTCTGGGACTACTCTAGCCAACTTAACAACTTACAGTTCAGAAACAATTTTACACATGGGATTTCCCAAAAAAAAATGTCTCTCCTACCTCCTTCAAAGTAATTTCAAATGTATCAGGAATTAATAGCACTCTTCTGGGAAGTTCACTTTTTTTCCACTGATTTTCCATTTGCAACATCTGTGGAAAACAGCTGTACTTTATTTTTATTTTGTTTTTCTGAAATATCTGAACTTTACTAGTATTTCCACAGCCAAGCTCTTTCACACATGGCTGATTTTGAATGCTTCTTTCCATCTATGTCTTGTCCACTCAATATAAAATTACTCGTAGAGCATACTTCCATGTATACATTTGATCCTAATAATTAGAAGTTAAATAGTTGTACACTAAAAATATGCTTGGGGAATTATAATTCCAATTGCCACAACACATATTCTATCACATGAAGAATAAAGAAACCACCCCTAAGAGTTAAGAAAATAATCATAACTGTAATAATAATGCCTTTATGATGCTTAGACTAGTTACATTATTTATCGGAGAGGGGAGTGAAACAGTTCCTGCTGTAAGGAATCTTTGGTCCAAAAATAGAAATATGGAATCAATATAGTTGTCAACTCATAAAGCATTCCTATGCCTGCTTTCGAGTTGCCATAAGTGCGGGGGGGGGGACCAGAAGTACATTCCACGTTTATCTAACAAAGATTGTAGCTAGGCTACCAGATCTTCTGCCCAGAACATTGTTGGAGAATCTGATTAATGACACACTGGAGGGGGGAAAGGGGGGAAATAGGGTCATAGGTGACCGTAAATCATGTGTGTCAGAGTTGGCTTCAACTGGGATAATGCCTGACATGCTGCTCCTAATAAATCTTTTGAATTCTTTTGAAGCTTGGCTCGAGCCTCATGATTTAATTAAGGCAATCGCAGGAACCCTGACAATAGTATGGATAGAGTATAAGAAAAGGGTACATATATAAAGAATAGGGGCCTTTTTCAGTCATATACATAGAATTATGCATGAACCAGCAAGAGAAATCAGAACATTATCCATATCATTTGACCCATTAAGGCGGTGGTCCCAAACTGTTTGGGCACCAGGGACCGATTTCGTGGACAGGGGTTTTTTTGGCGGACCAGACGGAGCATGGTTTCACATGCTGCCTGCATCCTGAGGATGGGGCTCCACTTGTTTGAGCAGCTCGGACCAAGGACCAGGGATTGGGAATCCCTGCATTAAGGTTTTAACGTAGTGTATCTTTCTTCCTGCTTGTTTAGCACTATCAATTCTTAAAAAGAGGCATAGCCCTCATGCATTCCAGGGGATTGTACAGTGCGTAAGCATTTCAATTGAAAAATAATAAATAATAAAGATATGGTATTAGCAATACCCCCTACCATCACTGTTCTCTACTTCATTGTTTCTCAACCTTGGCAAATTTAAGACATGTGGACTTAAATTGATAGAATTCTACTTGAAATTGCCAAGGTTGTTCTAGCATGTTAGAAAACCCACTTGGTTTTGGAGCATTGGCATTCTGATAGCAATAGCACTTAAGACTTATATACCGCTTCACGGCGCTTTACAGCCCACTCTAAGCTGTTTACAGAATCAGCATATTGCCCCCAACAATCTAGGTCCTCATTTTACCCACCTTGCAAGGATGGAAGGCTGATAAACTACCCTTTGCCTCATCAAAGTTTTAATAAAAATTTAAAGGATCCAGAGCTGTTTGTCAGGAAGCAACATAACAGAATATAGGTAGTTCTCTTTTTGTAACCATTTATTTAGTGACCAAAGTTATAATGGCACTGAAAAGAGAGACTTATTCATGTTTTTTGCACTTATGACCATTGCAGCATCCCTAGAGTCACATGATCAAAATGTCAATGCTTTGCAACTGGCATGTATTTGACTGTTGCCATGTCACATGGTCATGTGATCATCTTTTGTGACCTACTGGTAAGCAAAGTCAAATGGGGTAGCCAGCTTCATTTAACAACTGTGTTACTAACTCTTTACTACTGCCACGTAACAGCTGTGGCAAGAAAGGTTGTAAGAGCTGTGATGGCGCAGTGGTTAGAATGCAGTATTGCAGGCTAATTCAGCACACCACCAGGAGTTCGATCCTCACTGGCTCAAGGTCTTGCCTGCCTTTCATCCTTCCAAGGTGGGTAAAATGAAGACCCAGATTGCTAGGGGTAAGATGCCGACTCTGTAAACCTCTTAGAGAGGGCTGTAAAGCACCATGAAGGGGTATATAAGTCTAAGTGCTATTGCTATAGTGCTATTGTAAGATGGAGCAAACCTCACTTAACAACTGTCTTGCTTGGCAACAGAAATTTTGGGCTCAAATTGTGGTCATAAGTCAAGGATTGACCTGCATTGAGCAACTGAACAATTCAGAATTTAGAAGAGGAATGTTCAGCGTTAAGTACTGGTATTTAATTAACACATGGAGAATATATGATCCATTGAGGACGTAGCAATGCAGATACTTCTGCTATATTCCAAATTCTAAATTAGAATTCTACATTCTAAAGCCATGCTGACTGGGGAATTCTGGGAGTTGAACTCCATACATCTTAAACTTGCCAAATGGGAGAAATCCTGCTTTAAATACTAATAAGAAAACGATCTGGGATTTCTCCCAAAATGCTGACCCCTCCCTTCCCATCTGCCTTTGTCTTTTTAAGACAAAATCATCCAGGAGAGCTTGGGGGGGGGAAGCGGGGAATAGCAGGAGCAGGAATAATCCATTGTCATTAATGAATTGACTCAGCCGGGCTGTTAACAGCCCCATTTAATTGTACAGCAGTTTTTCCTTGGCAGCTCCTCCTACCTTAATGCAATAACAAACTGTGACAGTGTCCCCAAAGGATAGCCAAGGCTCAGTTTACTTTTGTTACAGTGTTCTTCCCACCACTACTCCCTCCCTAGCTGCTCTCCGAAATATTATCCACTTCCCTTGCTCTGTACTGTGATTAAACATACAGTCAAGATTAGTTTAGTCAATATCCATCATGGCTTCTTTGCGCAATCAGAGACTAGAGTTCAAATGAAGAAATAACATGGTGCCAGGATGCTAACTAACAATGCTCTCCTTACAGGCAAACCTGCAATTGATCATACACTGATGGGGAACCCAGTACTGGCTCCTTTTAACCGTCTCTCTTTCTGGCAGGTAAGCAAGCATTGTTCATTTTAACAAGGGATCAAGCATAAAAATAAGAAATACACCTGGCATTGCCAAAGAACATCCAAACAAATGCATGCACAAATTTATTGGTCTTGTTTATGCAAGGTTCACGACGCATGAGGAATTATTACTACACCATAAAGCAAAGGATAGCCTGGCTGCAAGAAAACCAGCCATGTCACATGCCTATGGCTCTTTCAGGTATTTAAAGAACTTTCACATCGATTACCTAGTTCTAATCCTATCATAGGCCTCAGCTTGGTGCCTTCCAATGTTGTCAGGACTTCAGTTCCAAAAGTCCCCCACCTGTATATAGAGCTCGAGCAATGTTCAATTTAATAATCAAGGCTTGTCAAACGTGACATGGAAATAGGTATCTTTAGGGTCCAAGGAACAAAAGCAATATATAGAGGCCGACTAAAGCAAACTGCACACCCAAGTCAGACTGCTTTGTTCTGACAAACAAAAAGCATTTTTTAGCCCCAACCACCACTACCCTCAAAAAAAAGTTTTTAGTTCCCAGTCTGGTGGCTATTGGTAAAGGATTGTGAGAAGTGAAGAAGGAAACAAGGAAGGTCAAGAAGACACATTTTCCCTAAACCTAATTTGTTTTTGGGAGGAGGAGGATCTTCAAACCAGCACTGACTCCTGGACAAGTACCTGCATTTTTGTGGGGGAACAAGATTTCAGAAGTGGTTTGCTACTGCCTCTTTCCTAAAATTGAGACTGGCCCCAGTTGGCTTCATGACTAAGTGGGGGGGGGGACTACAACTCATAGTCTCAATTTAGATTGAAACAAGCATATGCTGGCTGTGGAATTCTGGGAATTGAGGTTCACCCATCTTAAAGTTGAAACAGGTGACCAACAGGACAGACACAGACTTCAGAGGATAATTAGGACTACAGAAAAAAACAATTACTACCCACCTGCCTTCAATCGAGGACCTGTATACTGCATGAGTCAAAAAGAGGGCTGTGAAAATATTTACAGACCCCTCACATCCCGGACATACTGTTTCAACTCCTTCCCTCAAAACGCTGCTATAGAGCACTGCACACCAGAACAACTAGACTCAAGAACAGTTTTTCCCCCCCCCCCCCCGAGTTTTTTTTTGTCCCTTTTGTCAAAAAAAAAAAAAAAAAATCCAAGTTTCGTGTTTCTTTCTCCCCCCCCCCGTGGGTCGGGGGGGCCCCCCCCCCCCCCCCCCCCCCACCCCCCCCCCCCCCCCCGTTTTAAACAAACACAAAAAAAAGTTTTAATTTTTCTACACCCCCCGTCGGCCCCCCGGGGCAAAAAACATCCCCCCCACCGCGGAAAAAAGGGGGGGGGGAGCGGGCCCGCCCGCCCGGCAACAAGGAAGAACCCACCCCCCACCCCCCCCCCCCCCCCCCCCCCCCCCCCAAAAAAAAAACAAAAAAACCCCCCCCCCCCCCCTCCCCCCCCCCCCCCCCGCCCCCCCCCCCCCCCCACACCACAAAAAAAAAACCGGTCTCCCCGCCCGCCCCCCACTAGGGGTCTGCACAGCGGTGGGAACAGCGAAGGAAGAAGAGGGGGGAGGAAGCCTGCTAAACAAATAATTCCCTCAACACTGTTCAAGTATTTACAAAGTGTACACTACTATTACTGTTAATCTCATCACTCCTTATCACCCATCCCCTCCCACTTAACTGTTTACTAGTATGGTTTGATTGTTGATTGTACCCTATGACTATCATTAAGTGTAGTACGTTATGATTCTTGATTCTTAATGAATGTACCTTTTCTTTATGTATACTGAGAATATTTACACCAAGACAAATTCCTTGTGTGTCCAATCACACTTGGCCAATAAAGTATTTATTCTATTCTATTCTGTTCTGTTCTGTTCTGTTCTATTCTATTCTATTCTATTCTATTCTATTCTATTTCTATTTCTATTTCTATTTCTATTCTATAGAAAACATGACACCTCAGGCAGGCAGAGCAAAAATTGCCTTTCACTGTAACAAAATTACCCTGTGGATCTATGCACCACATAACACAGATAGTCCTCAACTTCCAACTGTTCATTTAGTGACCATTCAAAGTTATAACAGCACTGAAAAAAGTGACTCATGACCACATCATCCCCATGGTTACATGATCAAAATTCAGACACTTAAGAACTAGCTCACATTTATGACCGTTGTAGTGCCCTGGGGTCCAGTGGTGGGATTCAAATATTGTTGCCACTGGTTCGGTGAGCGTGGCTTGGTGGGCCCGCTTTGCATGCGTGCACATACTTTGTGTGCACGCGCACATCAAACACACACTTTGAGCAGGCGTAGAGGCATTTGCGCAGGTGCAGAGGCGTTCTAACTCGCCTCCTGCAAGCCTGCATGATCCTGGTCGCTTCAGCAGCTGCCATACGGCACTATTCCGTGCCACGCAAAGCAGCTGCGCTTCAAATTCAGCAGATAAAAGTGAGTAGGTGAATTCGCAAAAGAAACAAAATGCTTAATTTTACATATAATTATTGCAGCAAGGATAGCTTTAACACAATATTGGAAGGGTGATCAAATGCCAACGGATACTTTGATAATTCAGAAGATCTACGACTGCGCGGAAATGGGTAAACTCACTCAAAAGCTAAAGGAAAGGAAGACTCAAAATATTTTACAGTTTGGGAAAACTGGTATAATTGGATAAAAGATAGAAACCAGTGAATGAATAGATAGGGAAGGGAAAATACACAGAGGTTATAATAGGAGTATTATTAAGATAGAGGAGATAAGTATTAGAAAATAGTCTGATAGAAATACACCGTTTAAGCAATTAGAAATGTATATGTACATGTTTTATGTTTATTGGATATGGTCTTTTGTCTTGGTTTTGTTTTTAACTAAATGTTTTGTAATATGTAAATACTTTTTAATGTTTAATAAAGTTTATTTTAATAATAATAATAATAATAATAATAATAATAATAATAATAATAATAATAATAATAGGAGTATGGGAGCCCAACAGCAGAGTGGCAGAGGGAACCAGTCCAATACCACCACTGCTGGGGTCAAATGATCACTTTTTGTGACAAGCAAATGGGAAATGGGGAAGCCAGATTCACTTAACAACCATGTTATTAACTTAACATCTGCAGTGATTCACACTGAACAACTGTGGAAAGAAAGGTTGTAAAATGGGGCAAAATTCACTTAACAAATGTTTCACTTAGCAAGAGAACTTTTGGGCTCAGTTGTGGTTGTAAGTCAAGGACTACCTATACAACACATTCACACAGAAGAAAACCTGGCAGGATCAAACTTACCTGTCTGCAAATGCAAAAAGTTTAATACAATTTTAGTAATGTTGCACACCCCAAATTAAACCGGATGCTTTGAAACATGTTTTAGCTCTAGTCCCTTGACTTTTTTCTGTTAAGAAAAAAAAATACCTTAGTCAGAGGGTGTTATCGTCTGCAAACAGTATCATAAAGAAAAGTTAGCAACAAGTAAATTTTTAGAGAATAGTCTTGCAAATAATCACAGCTGTAATTTAAAGCAAGTATATACTTTAAGGTTTTGCAGGGAGATTTCCGCAATCCATTCTGACACGCTGTAATAGCCAGGAAGAAATACATCTGGGATTCCATCTGCTAAATCCATGCACCTTTTGAGAATATCAACAATCAGCGAACAAGGATGCAGAGGCTGAGAAAACAGGAGATGTGTTGATTAAATCCACCCAATAGGAAAACCTGTGGGTGAAGGAAGGAGACTTGCTCAAGGCCATTTAGTCCAGCTGTATAGGCCAACATTCAGACTGGTATTAAAATCCAAAGCTGCATTTGGTATATTCTAATTTATTCTGAGAGTTTCTATTCACATTAATTTTTTAAAATATTCTAAACTTTCTCCAAGATTTTGGGATAAGAATGGAATGTGCTGTCACTTCTCAGCTGTCAATCTCTTCCTCTTTTTCTTTCTCTCTCTCTCTTCTCTCTCATCTCTCTCACTCTCGCAATGTGCTTGTTTCCAGGTTATATTCTTTGAGAAGGAATATCAAATATATGTAGTTCTTGACTTACAATCATTTGTTTAGTGACTGCTGGAAGTTACAGTGGCACTTATGAGCGTTGTGCCATCCCCACAGTCAGGTGATCAAAATTCGGATGCTTGGGAACTGGCATATGTATTTATGACGGTTGTAAAGTCTGGGGTCTTGTGTTCACCTTTTGACAAGCAAAGTCAATGGGAAAGCAGGAGGTCTCCTTCTCTAGAGCAAGCCCTGAATCAGTGATGGGGAGAAGCACAGGCTCCTGTTTTGAGGCATCACCCTCTCATCAATTTATTTAATATCTAACATGAGAATACTAGGTAAGAACCTCCCTGTTGGCATGGAGTTAAAAATTCCTTAGACATACTGGGGATCTCGAAGATCAAGAATCGACTTTCCCTTTTACATTCAGTGTGTCCCAACTCTCCGCTCGCTATACCTCTTCAAAGACACCCTCCTTTGAGGACCGACACAAAGAGAGGTCTCCTGTGCACTCCTTGCTAACTGCTCCTTTGAATGACCTTAAGGCAGCTCCTGCACCATCCTTGGAACGACGGTCCAGTCTAAAGAAGAACTGCTGCCCCCCCAAAAAGCCACAGCTACGACCACCAGTAGAAGTGTTTCTTTCAGCACCTCTACTTTGATTCAGACGGGGGGAATCCAGAGAAAATGCTTGCAGGAAATTACAGAATAAGATGGAGAATCTACAAAACCTTGTGGAAACAATGCAGTTAAAAAAACCAAGCAATGTCCACCATGATCAGATGTCAGGAAAAGAAAATAGAGCAAGCCAAGGAAAAAGAGAAGAAGCTCTCCAAATGGAATATATGGGCATGGTTTTCAGTCCCTCAAAGAGGTATCCAGATTGCATTTCGACAAATGGAATGTTTTTAAGCCTCCAGTTCTTGTTAATAATAAAAGTTGACACCGTTTAAAAAAAAAATTTCCTCAGAGCTGTTTGTGTAATCTGGAGAATCTCCTGGACTTACAGCTCCTACCCGAAGAGCAGAAAAAAAGATGTAACCAGGGGTGTCCTCAAACAACTTTTTGGGTCAGAAAAAGGACCCCCTTCACGATCAATCATGCCCTAGTCACCTGCTGGTTGGGTTCCTGCATTCTACATGGGGCTTCCCTTCAAAACTAACCAGAAACTACAAGTAGTACAAAATACAGTGACGTAGTACGAATGAGTATAGTCAGTGGACCAATGCAATACCACTACTCTGCAAGGCGCATTGACTCCCATTAGCCTTCTAGGTGCAATTCTAGATGCTGGTTATCACTTACAAAGTTATCACTTACAAAGTCCTACATGGCACCGAGCTGGGTTACTTGCAGGACTGCCTACTATATTTCCAGTTATCACTGCACATCCAATTAGACTATAGCAATAGACTTATAGCACTCAAGACTTATATACCGCTTCACAGTGCTTTACAGCCACTCTAAGAAGTTTACAGAGTCAGCGTATTGCTCCCAACAAGATGGGTCCTCATTTTACCCATGTCAGAAGGATGGAAGGCTGAGTCAATCTTGAACCTGGCAAGATTCGAACTGCCAAACTGCTGGCAGCCAGCAATCAGCAGAAGTAGCCTGCAGTACTGCATTCTCACCACTGCGCACCACGGCTCTTATAGAAGGTAAACATGTTCCGGATTTCTCTTTTAAGCAATGTACCTAAAGGAGTTAGGAGATATGCTTTCTCTACGCTTCCCCCTTCCTTTGGAACAAGCTTCCCCGCCCCTCTATTCCCTGAAGGTTTTTACATAGCCTCAATCTTATTAGCCTTTGTAGAGCCTTGAATATATGGATTTTCTCCCATGGACCAAATTGTTAGACAAGCCCATTCTGTTGTGTTTGTCACATAAAACTCATGGTGCCTGTAGCAATAGTAATAGCACTTTGACTTATATACCGCTCCACAGTGCTTTACAGCAGGGGTCCCCAACCACCGGTCCGCGGACGTACCGTCCGCGGAACAAGTCCTACCGGGCCGCTGGTTGCTGGTGCCGCCATCTTTTTTGATGAAAAGTGCTTCCGGTGAGCTTTTCCGGTAGAAAGCTCACCGGAAGCACTTTTTCATCAAAAAGATGGCGGCGCTCAGCTGATGCCGATACCGGGCGCGGCATAAAAAGGTTGGGGATCACTGCTTTACAGCACTCTCTGGGTGGTTTACGAAGTTCATATATTGCCCCCCGCCGACAATCTGGATCTTCATTTTACCAACATCAGAAGGATGGAAGGCTGATTGAACTTCGAGCTGGTCAGGATTGAACTCCTGGCTGTGGGCAGAATTAGCCCGCACTATGGCACTGTAACCGCTCCACCACTAGGGCTCCTAAATTCATTATGGTTTTTCATATTGATCTACTTGTATTTAATTTTTATGCTATTCTTTTTTTTATATCAGCAAACGTCCCAGAATCACATACTTTGTGGGAGGCAACACTTTATATTATTTAAATAAATCATCATCATCATCTATTCTAATTTTTTGGATAAATGAGAGATTCTCCCTATCCACTTTCTCAATGATTTTATACCTTCAACGATTTCCTTTTCCTACCTCCCTTTTTCCCAAGCTTATTATTATTATTATTGATTAGCCTATAGGCCATATCAACGTACAAGGTTCAAACACGTATTACCAATAAGCTAATATACTCCAATCATTTGTTGTACTTTATAAAGGAAATGTTTGAACCCTCTGATCATTTTTGTTGCTCACATCAAGATATCAAAATATTAAAGTACCGAATATTGCCTTGACTGAGATTTTTCTTGAAAAGAAAAAAAATGTTTTTTATACTATGCCACCACACATAACATGGAAAAATATGGATTATTTTTTTTAAAAAAAATGATATGCTTATGTTAAAATAACACATCAGATGCTTATTCCTTTTTAATTCTGTAAGAAAAGGGAATGGAGGGGGGTGGAAATCTAGAGATGCACTTCTGTGTTACAAGTTGCTCTACTTTTAATTAACACTCTATGCGAAGGGTGCATAAAAATGAGTGCTGTTCATAAGCAGCAGGGAGGGAGTCAACGTACCCAGATGTAACTGCAAAAAATTCTCTCTGCTTTGCAGCCCTGCCCAAAAGGGGCATTCTGGAAATGTATTATTGTTATGCCAAACCAATACCATTGAAGGCAGTCATTTTCCAAATTTATTTTGGTCATTTTGCAAGGGAAAACATGAATTATGTCAGTTTAGGGTAAGGAGAGCAAGACAGTGTAATCTCAGTCTGATTGTAAATAACGCTGAAATAGCATTGCACAGCTGCTCACGTCAGAAGGGAAGACCAACCTGGAAGCTGTTATAAAGATAAAGGGGTAATCACAGCCTTCTGAACAGTTTCTCAAACTGTAGTTCATGAGTTCCATTAAGTCACACCCGAACAGCTGGAGAACCTGCAAACATCTGTGCTTAGCTTGCATGGTCCCCTACTCCACCCAAGTGTGGGAACCCATGCGCACACAAACAATTCCTTCATCTCCCACTCCCAGGCTTTCTCCTTTCTAGTTTGACCCCAGCTAAATTATGAAACCAAGATAACAAGCCCTAATCTATACCCTGTAATTTTCAAATATGTTATTGGTTTGGATAATGATGCCACGGGAAAATGTTCCCAACATGAGCTATGTATTTAAAATCTTAGAATGAACAAAAGCTTAACTAGCCAAGATTTTTAAGAATGTTTAAGTCATCCAGAGTTCAAGAACTCCCTTTTGCAAGGGAATATTTTTCTTTTTTTTAACCATAGCGGAATAATGATATGTTAACCCTTCACGTCTCAAGTTAGGATCAAATGAGAACTCCAGACCCAACACAAAAATGGGGGGAGGGGAGTAAATGTGAGTGACTTGGCATCGTTTTTCATGCAACCCGTCGTAACATCGCCAAGGTCACATAAACAAAATTCAGATGTTTACCAACTAAAGACAGTCCTTGACTTACAAATTCGTTTAAGAACGGCCGGGGAAAAAAAGAAACCAATAACAATAAAACCCAGACATATATACCCCCCATAGTGCTTCACCACCCCCCCCCCACAGTTAGGCAGCCCCACCGACCTTTGAGTCATCCTTGAGCCAGTGAAGATTGAACCCCCGGCATTGAACTAAATTAGCCTGCAATACTGCATTCTAACCACTAGGCCAAAATGTGACTAATGACCATTTTTCACATTTATGACCATTGTAGCATCCCCATGGTCACGTGATTTACATTTGGATACTTGATAACTGACTCATATTTATGATAGTTGCAGTATCCTGAGTCACATCCCTATCATGCCCATGTTAGAATCTGATTCCGAGGGGGAGGTCGAGCAGCTGACAGGGAGTGGGAGTGTGGCTCCAGTGGCTGTGGAAGAAACTGGGGAAGGGCACATTCTGGCTGAGCATTCAGAGGAAGACCCAGGATCACCCTCTCTTCATCCTAGGGCACTCAGGGAGGAACGGAGAAGGGAGCAACGTGAGTTAAGTGGGTTACGAGGGAGAAAAGGGCCCTGATTCCCTTCATTAGCTGCAGCTGGGAAAACAGGATTTAAAAAGGGCGTTTGGGCACAGCACCTTGCTGGAAGCAAAGCGTGAATTATCTTTGTTTGTCAAGTCTTATCTGGGTTCTGGCGTCCTCCCAACTGTGTGTGTTTTGTTATCTTTTGAAATCTACAATTCCTTATCCTGCCCTGTCTCGTTAATTGCTGCAGCGTGGTTTATGTTGGTTTTTATTTTTAATTTATATGTACTTTGGGTTCGGACTGAATTTCTTCCCTTTAAACACTGTTCTTGGGAGATTATTTTCTCCAGCCGATGATAACTGGACATTGGGGGCCAAGTTAGAATTAAAGGGAATTTAATAGAGAATAAAGAGAATGAAAGGGACTTTACCTACTTTTGTGACTTTGTTGCTTTTGTGCTATGGCCCGGGTCATCAGAATCCCCTTTTGCAAACTTCTGACAAGCAAAGTCAATGACAAAACCAGATTGAATTAACCACGTCACTAATTTAACAACTGCAGTGACTCACTTAATAAATGTGGCAAAAAAAGTCATAAAATGGGGGCAAAACTCACTTAGCAAATTTCTCATTTAACAACATAAATTTTGGGTTCAGTCATAAGTGGAGGGCTGCCTGTATTCATATTTATGTCGCTTATGGTGTCCCAGGGTCATGTGATTACCTTTTGCAACCTTCTGACAAGCATAATCAATGAGGAAACCCGATTCACTTAACAACTATGTTACTAACTTAATGACTGCAGTGATTCACTTTAACAACTGTGGCAAGGAAGGTCGTAAAATGGGGCAAAACTCTCCAAATGTCTCACTTAACAACAGGTATTTTGGACTCAATTATGGTCATCCCTCAGGGACTACATGAACACCAAAAGAGATCTGTTGATCTGAGAAGTCTGCTATGAATTTCTGAAGTAGCAGTTGGTCATAATTCCATGTAGCATAATACATAATTATCCCATCTCCAACCACTTCAACAATGTTTTTTTTTCTCAAAAGTTATCCTAAACTAAAGATTTAATTTCTTGAGGAGTTATTATGAGTATCTAGCTCTCCGAGTATAGTTTTTTTTATTTTTGCCACGACATCTTACCCCATGCAGTATATTTAGCATACAGAAAAGTTCAACTGAACTCTCAGCTGGAGATCATAAATTAATTTAAGCAGCATCTTATACCTGTTGTACATAAAGTCTTCCACAAGTCAGTTTGGTCTAATAGTTAAGGCACCAGGCAGGATGTGAGTTCTAGTTTCACCTTAGCCATGAAAGCCAGTTGGGTGATGTTGGGCCAATCATTTTCTCTCTCAGCCCAAGCCACCTCACAGGTTTACTGTTGTTGTTATTGTTGTTGATGTTGTTGTTGTGGGGAAAATTAAAGGAGAAAGGTGTGTTGGATATATTCACTACCTTATTTGTAGAAATAATAAAGGCAAGATAGTAAGTGAAATAAATAGTACTTCCTTAAATAAAATATTCATTCCAAAGATTTCTAAAAGAATTCTAAGTCAAATCCTATCCTATGCATGTTTCTTTAAAACCAAGTTCTACTGTCTTCAACAATGCAAGTATAAATATAAATACTGGCTTAATACATAATCCATTTGTCAAAAACAACTGGTTTTTTTCAGGGTGGGGGGGGATGGCATTGCATCAATAAAACCAAGTGCAAGTAACTATGCTTGAGAAACTGGGTTATTCCCGTTTGTTTTATCTTTCGTTATACCCAAGAATTCTCTCTTCAAATGGAAAATGGAAATTTGTTTCATATACGCTTAAAGTCAAAACTGAAATGATTACTTTTGGGTGTGGCAATTATATATGCTTGTTGGGGACAAATAAGTTAAAACTACCCTGTTTCTCCAACAATACGGCCTCCCCCAATAGGAAGTCCCAGCATGTTTTATAGGCATGAAATGAAATTAAGCCCCTCCCCAAATTAAGGCCTATATTAAAACATGCGAAATGGGGGAATGGTGGGGGGCTTGCTGTTAGGAAGTACTTTTGTTGCACACCCGGATATGGTGCTGCCTGCGTTGACCCTGATACAAACTGCCCCACCAATGCCGAGGTCAACATCCAAGCCGTCGCCGCCCACCCTAAGATGCAAGGGGGGAATTAAGTCACCCCGAAAAGATGGCCTACCCGTTTTTTGGGCTCAAAAAAAAATAAGACCCGGCCTTATTATATGAGAAACACGGTATTATTTTAATCGATTGTTCAATTATCGATGTAATTTTTTCCGTCTGATTCTTTTAATATCCACCATCTACAGCTGACACTGTAAAGCAGTGATCCCCAACCTTTCTTATGCTGCGGCCCGGTATCCCCAACCTTTTTTATGGCGCGGCCCGGTACCGGCATTAGCTGGGCGCCGCCATCTTTTTTTGATGAAAAAGTGCTTCCGGTGACCTCACCGGAAGCACTTTTTCATCAAAAAAAGATGGCGGTGCCAGCGCTTCCGGTGAGCTTTTCCGGGTAGAAATGGCTTTCTAATAGATGGGGGCGGGGCCAGTCAGAGGCGATATTTGCCGGTTCTCTGAACTACTCAAAATTTCTACTACTGGTTCTCCAGAACTGGTCAGAACCTGCTGAATACCACCTCTGGAACAATCACCTCACTTAACAACAGAAATGTTGGGCTCCATTCTGATCACAAGTCGAGGGCTACCTATATTCAGCAACACTCACAGTTTACAGATAAGGGGCACAAAGACTAAGAGGTAAATGATTCACAAAATCTTAGTCATGCCAGAGGATTTATTTTGCAACAAGCTATGTCAGCAGTCTTTCAACACAAAACTTCCTCTGATGCTCAGGGACATGAGAGAGATCAGATAAAAGCTAGTTGATACTGTTAGCTCATGTTAAATAAACTGAATTCTGGAACTTTTGCAGGTCTTCTGGCAGATCCAGTCCCTTGATTTCTCCAGAGGAACAACCAGGTTCAAATTCCCATATCCCTGAATCTGTTTAGCCTCTATTTCTCAACCAAACTATGTCATGGTTTTTTTCACGTTACTGCAGAACATTAAATAGGATATGTTGGAACACATCTATCTATGCCTCTCAGGTAAAGTCATGGGGAAAAAAACCACTTTAAAGTATTGCTCTGTTTTAATTTGGCATAAGCTCCATCACTTCTCGTGTCATCTCCCAGCCAAATCTTTTAATGTTGGAAAACTGAGGTGTTAAAAAAAAGGAGGAGAGCGATGGGGACAATAAGCAACTCAAAGTTCTAAAATATCAACCTGACAAGATTTTAAAAAGACTGAAATTCTAATAGCAGCAGATCAAAGTACAAAGGGAAGGAAAGAAAAA
The DNA here is from genome assembly GCF_049901735.1 of Notechis scutatus. Taxonomy (NCBI): domain Eukaryota; kingdom Metazoa; phylum Chordata; class Lepidosauria; order Squamata; family Elapidae; genus Notechis; species Notechis scutatus. Next base: position 193,143,854 of record NC_142011.1, read on the forward strand.
TGTAAATGACATCCAATTAAAGAATGGAAAAGAAAGCGCGTTCTTTTGTAGCACAATATTTCAGCAAACGTTTTGCAAAACTCCATCCTTGGAAATACTAGCGCAAAAAAAAAAAGACATCCCTCAAAAATAAGAGAGACATTTAAATGCCCTATCCACATTGGATTGAATGCACTACAGGTAGTCCTCAACTTACAGCCGCAATTGGGAACATAATTTCTGTTGCTAAGTGAGGCTAAGTTGCTGTGCCTGGTTTTTAACAACCTTTTTTTCTCTGCAGCTGTTAAGCAAATCACTGTGGTCATTAAGTGAATCACATGGTTGTTAAGAAACTCCAACTCCTCCCATTGATTTTGCTTGTTGGAGGCCGGCTGGAAAGGCAATCATGTGACTTTGGGATGTTTCCAACCAGCAACCATCAAAAAAGTACATGACAGTTCCCCAAGCACCAGAATTTTAAATAAGGGACTGTATGGATGCTGCAATGGTCATAAGTGTGAGGATGATCACAAGACGCTTTTTTCAGCGCTGTGTCGCTTCAAACAGTTGTTAAATAAATGGTCATAAATCAAGGACCCCTTGTACTTGAGTTGGAAGGCCTTCACAAATAGCAAGTTTGCCAGCAACAGCATGAAGACTGTCCCACTCAATTGTTCAGACCTAAAGGTCAAAATAAAGGTTTCCCCTGTCCAATAGTTTCCAACAGTGGGATATCCCCATTTCTTAGCCAAGGGAGCCATTGTTGTCCAAAGACTCTTTCTGTGGTCATGTGACCAGCATGACTATTGCCAGGGCACACACAGAACGCTGTTACCTCCCCACCAAAGTGGTACCTATTTATCTACTCACATTTGCATGCTTTCGAACTACTAGGTAGGCAGGAGCTAAAGCAAGCAACAGGAGCTCACCCAGTTGTGCGATGCTTGGGTCTCAAACCCAGGCTATCCGCTTTCCAGCTGACAAGGTCGGAATCTCTCAGACCTACTTCAGTGTTTTCTCCAAATAAACAAATGGGAGTGCAGTCCAACCTGTGCATAATTTCCTTTGGGGTGGGTGGGAACAAATCTCTGCTGAATCCAAGGCATATAAATAAGTTTGTCTACAGCCTTAGTTTAAATATAGACATTTTGACTACCTTTATACCATCAACAATCAAACAAGGCCAGATGGTGAATAGAGAAAAAAAAAGAAAAAAGACCAAAGACTAAGGTCTGAATCACTTCCTTTCTGTCTGCAGATCAAGGAATGATTTCTGCGCTATTTTAAAAGGTTTTCTGCATGGATCAGTTCAATGGCTGCGTTCATAGATAAGGCTAAGCGAAAAAGCTAGGAATGGTTCAGTCTTGTTCCACTGAACATGTCAAAAAGGTCTGGCGCATACATAATATTAAGCGACAAGAGGTTAGTGGTAACATCACACAAACTCTTCAAAAGAAAAAGAAAAACCCACATTATGGTTTGATCTAATGTGTGAACCAAGCCAATATAATAGTTAACGAAGGTTTGTTTTTCATTTTATGGACATTTGGGAATGCTTTGTTTTGCCTAAGAAACCACTGTCATAAGTCACAGATTTATGAGAAAAGGGTATGTAAAAGCCAAGGAAGGCATTTAAAACCTGATGTAAAGAAAAAAGTTATAAAGTGGATTGCCAGGCATGGATCAGGAAGTCGGCAGCAGGAAAAATGAATTAGTCATTGTCCCTCCCAAGTCTTTCCACATATTATGTAAAGAAGATTTTCTGAAGAACTATCTTGCCTCAAGGGAAGGGGTGAAGAAGCAGATTAAGCTGGATGTCAACAGCAGGGGGGAAGAGAAAAAAACCAGAATAAATGTGTGGGTGGGGGAAGGAAAAAGCTGGACATCAATAAAGCCAACACAGAGAATAAATAAGTAATTAACTTGTACACAATGCAGGATGATTTGTGCAACCAGACATGATGGTTTTTCTCCACCCTCCACAATTCCTGTCATTGTATCTCCTGTTTTTCAATCTCAGAGCCGGAAAAAAATACAATTAGCGGGAATCTCCTTGGAGGAGAGGATGGTGATAAGGATATGGGAGAATAGGAAACAGCAAATCTGTACCTACCAAGGGCATAATGATATACAAACATAATGGAGTCTCCCCCAATATCGCCTAACGGTTGTAAAATGGTCAGTCATGTAATCAACCCAATTCTGCAGAAGTCATTAATCGAATTCTCCCAAAGGTGCTTTTTCAGGAGGCATCTGCACTTTCTGGTTTTTCTTTGAAGACGTTTCGCTTCTCATCCAAGAAGCTTCTTCAGCTCTTCTTGGATGAGAAGCAAAATGTCTTCAAAGAAAAAACAGGAAGTCCAGTTGCCTCCTGAAAAAGCACCTTTGGGATGATAAACTGCATGATTGAGAATCCCCATGGTCATTAATCAAATGTGGCAGTTATAAAGCTAACACTGCAGTCATTGAGTGAACCAATGGCTCATTAAGGGTGTGCTTTTGCCGAAAACCAGAAGTGTCAATTTTTGGCAAAACCTTGATAAAACATGGTCATCAGTGGTGGTATTCTACCAATTCGGCCCGGTTCTGCTGAGCCGGTAGCAGCGATGAACAGCAGAGACCTAACCGGTTCTCTCCGCTGCTTTGCTGTTGGGCCCACCCACTTGCCCAGGCTCCCATACTCACCTTTATCCGCTGAATTTGAAGCGCAGCTGCTTTGTGCGGCACAGAATAGTACCGCGCGGCAGCTGCTGAAGTGACCGGGATCGTGCAGTCTTGCAGGAGGTGTTTTTCACACTTATGATCATAGTAGCAACCCCACATGGTCACGTGATTTACATTCGGATGTTTGACAACTGACTCACATTTATGATGGTTGCAGTGTCCGGGAGTCTTGTGATCACCTCATGACCTCAAAGGCGAAACCAGATCCACTTAAGCACCGTGTTCCTAATTTAACAACTGCAGTTATTCATGAAACAAATGTGGCAATAAAAGTCGTAAAATGGGCCAAAACGCATTCAACAAATTTCTCACATAACAACATAAATTTAGGGCTCAATTGTGGTCGTAAGTTGAGGACTACCTGTACAAATAGGCCCAAGTAACCTAAAATGGAAATGTGTGCTGTAGTATTGGTCTACTCTAGCCATAATTTCAGTCATAGAAAACATCTGAATTGAAGGTACTCCACATAACTACAAGAGCACCACTAAATGTTGTAAAAAAAAAACCACTGTTGATTGTTTCTTACTAAATAAAGTACTCAAAGCACTTTTCTGTCACTCTTTTTTTCCAGAGCGCTATTCTTCCATTTTATAATTGTTATTTTAGTATTCATAACACAAGTACACCAGGAGCTTTACATAATTTCCTAGCATGGAGGATAAGAGAGATTGACAATTAATATGTTACAAACAGGATAACTTAAATTCATAACGAGCCAGGCATCCTTCATTGTGCTCATACTAATTTTGTTTTACTGCCACCTCAGATGCTATCAGACAGCTTATTTTTCTTCTGAACACAGAATTTCAATGTTCACTTCTATCCAAGGCCAATCTTCAAAAGAAATGAAGCAAAATGGAATAAAGAATGATGCTACACAATCATAAAACATCCCTGTTTAGAATAGACAAACGATTTCTCTCTGTAGATATATACTGTATATCTGTATCTATTATTGTCCTGCATAAAAGTCTATAGCAAATCAAAGAGGGATTTTAAAAAAATCGAAATCAAAACATTATAAAATCCCTGGAGATGTCCAGTGGTGGGATGCAAATTTCTTAACAACCGGTTCTCTGGCTGGGTAGGTGTGGCCAGTTGGTCATGTCACCCATCATACCCAGCGCCACCTCCAGGCCACTTGCCTCAAAGGAACAGGTGGGATTCAGCGGGTTGGGCTAATCCCATCATTGACTGGCTCTGCTCCTGCCCATTTTTCGGTCTGTTTGGGGGGCATTTTCAGGCCGTTTTTCAGACCGTTTTCAGGCCAATTTTGGTCGGGAAAACAGCCTGAAAACAGCCCGAAAAACAGCCTGTCTTGGGGGTGTTTTTAGGTTGTTTTCAGGCCATTTGGGGGGGGGCTTTTTCAGGCTGTTTTTCACCCCAAAAACAACCGACAATGGCCCAAAAAACAGGCCCAGGGTGGGGCCAGTCAGTGGTCCGATTTGCTGGTTCTCCAAACCACGCAGAATTCCATAAACAGTGAGGGGGAAAACTGAAACTGTTAGCCGCATGCAATAGTCTTTTTTTTTCCTACTCCTCCCTTGCACATAAAGCACAAAATTGGGATTCTAGTGGTTAAAGGCTTTGAACTAGAAACCATGAATTCTACCCCGTCTTATGTAGAAAGCCAACTGGGAGGCTTTGGCCTGTGTTGAAGACAATAGTGAACCATTTCTGGAAAGGTTGCTAAGAAAACTGCAAGGCTCTATCCAAGGAATCATCAAGAATCAAGAATGTCTAAAAAGCCCACACGTTAAAATTTAGATTCACACATCATTTATCATTTGCCTGTACCTGATAGAATCACAGCAGCACTTTCATTTACGTATACCTTTTCTCCAGTCATTTATTGTATGTTCATCTCACCTGTCTCCCACCACGGGAGGTAGAAATCCTGCAGTCCCTGTGTAGACCGGAAATTTGAGCTGTCCATTCTGGAGCAGAATACAGGTTGTAACTTGAATCCTCGAGTTACAACCGAAACTGAGCCCGACATTTATGTTGTGCAGTGAAACATTTGTTAAGTGAGTTTTGCCCCGGTGTTACGACCTTTCTTGTGACAGTTGTGAAGTGAATCACTGCAGTTGTGTAGTAACCCAGTTGTTAAGTGAATCTGGCTTCCCCGTTGATGATCACGTGACTCCAGGACATTGCAATCGTTATAAATATGAACCAATTCCCAAGCATCTAAATGCTGATCAAGTCACCATGGTATGTGTGAAAAATGGTTATAAGTCACTTTTTTCAGTGCCATTATTAACTTTGAACGGTCCCCAAATAAACTGTTACAAGTCGAGAAATACCTGTACTTAGAAGCTGATGTGAACCATGTCAATGCATGAAGTAAATATGCATTTAAACCTTCAACCAAAGAATCTGTTGCAACCTTCTATATCTTGGTGAGAAAATGCACAATAGAAAGCAGCATGTATTTCCTTAAGTCAACACTATCCCACACACCATTCCAAGATAAAGATAAAGATAACCCGGTTTTTAAATTTACAAACCATGCACTATTTCCTATACCCGTGGTGGCAAACCTATGGCAAGTGTGCCGGAAGTGGCACGCAGAGCAATTACTGCTGGCATGCGAGCACTCGCCCAAAAAAGGTCTACTGTGTATGCGTGCCCGCCACTCGCCCAACAGCTGATTGTTGGGCATCTGGCACACATGTGCAGGGACACAATGGCACACAGGAGAGATTTGCACATATACAGAAGCACATGGCGCACGGGTATGCACAGAAGCGCACAGCGCAGGCCGCGCGAGTCACGCAAGTCACGCGGATTGCACGCACATGCACAGGAGGCATAGGAGGCCGCGTGCATTGCCTTCTGGGTGATGGCACGTGAGCACGAGCAGGCAAGCGCATGCGCAATTATCAGCACAGGAGCCCAAAAAGGTTAGCCATCACTGTCCTATACAAAGAAATCCAATCACTGATTTCTATTCACATGCCAGGGCCAATTTATTGGCCATTATTAAATGAGCTGGAGAGAATCAGAGGGGAACTGAAGGCTCATTCTAAAACAGGGGTCCCCAGCCACCGGTCCACGGACCGGTACCGGTCCGTGGAACAAATCCTACCGGGCCGCTGGTTTGCTGGGCACCGCCATCTTGTTTTGATGAAAAAGTGCTTCCGGTGAGCTTTTCTGGGTAGAAAGCCATTTCTACTCGGAAAAGCTCACTGGAAGCGCTGAGCGCCGCCATCTTGTTTTGATGAAAAAGTGCTTCCAGTGAGCTCACCGGAAGCACTTTTTCATCAAAACAAGATGGTGGCGCCCAGCTGATGCCGGTACCGGGCCGCGGCGCCCAGCTGATGCCGGTACCGGGCCGCGGCATAAAAAAGGTTGGGGACCACTGTTCTAAAACACCCAGCCATGAAGGTGGGAGGGGAAAGCTTATCAGAGACAGACATCAAAGCTCAACACATATACACACACATTCCAGGAAGTCAAAAGGGACTTTAATTGAATAGCGGCAAACAAAGAGAACTTGCAGATGATTGTGATTTATAACAAATTTGGTGTCAGAAGCACAAGTCCAAGCATACAATTATAGCCCATAAACATCATGCAGGGAAAATGGAAAAGAGACAACGTAATATTTAAACCTTCTCAATTAGCACTCTTAAAAACCCTGAATAACTTGGTTCCCCCAGCCAGCTAATCAACAAAATCAGGGCTGATTCTGTTCCATTCAGCTGCACACAAAATATGTGACATCGAAACAGGTAAACAAAGCGGGGGCGGGGGGTGTATCACTTAAAGAAGAGATTTGAAGTTACTGGTAGTAAATGCATAATTTGCCCAGGAAGCAAGAAAAATATTGCGGAGGGCTGATTTTTATTAGTGCGCTACCTTGTTGATTTTAACTGCTGCAACAAGCATCTGTGTATTTGATTTTTTTTAATATATTAGAGGGTATTTCAATGTTTGCTTCGCTTTGGAGGGATGCATTAAACTGCTTTTATTTTCATGGCTATAAAGTTTGTTATATAAACATGTAAAATAAAACGTTTAGCAATGTTATTTGTTTCATAGTTAAGTGATAATTTAAGGCATTCAACACTGCAACATTCTAAAAAGAGAAAATTAAGAAAACGGAACCTGCTTCTCTTTTGCACACAAAGACAAAAGTTCTGTAGTGTAATATTTTTCACCTGAAAAGGTATCTTTCTCTGCAACTGACAAGAATAGAGTTACTTCTGTTTGGGGCAGTGGTGGAATTCAAATTTTTTTACTACCGGTTCTGTGGGTGTGGCTTGGTGGGCGTGGCAAGGGAAGGATACTGTAAAATCTCCACTCAGAGGTGGTATTTGCCGATTCTCCAAACTACTCAAAATTTCCGCTACCGGTTCTCCAGAACTGGTCAGAACCTGCTGAATACCACCTCTGATTTGGGGGAATTAATATCATCTGAAGATTCACCATATTCTCTATATTAAATTATAAACCTTTTTCAACCTACATATAACTTGTCTATGGAGATTCTCATCCAGGTCATTGATGTCCCAAGGATGCTTTTTCAAAAGGCATCTGGACTTTGTTTTTCCTTTGAAGACGTGGAAGATAGAAGGATGAAAGTAATACAAATCCTTCTGTCCTCCAACATTCAGTCAGAACTGAAGAAGCTTCTTGGATGAGAAGCGAAACATCTCCTAAGAAAAAACAAAGTCCAGTTGCCTTTTGAAAAAGCACGTAACTCTTACATCTGAAAATTATTCCTATCTCTATGCAAGATCATTCATCAAGACCTAAATCTTCTTGGTTTCACAGTCAAGAGGATAACAGCTAGCACACATTCACCATATACATAAAGTAGCTTTTGTATTATTGGCCCTCTTTAAAATAAACGTCTTAAAAATTAAAGTAGAATTAACACTATATATTATTCAAAAGAAGAACGTTTGGTCTTAAAATTATTTCGCTATTATTCAAACACACCTGAGGGGACAGATATTACATGACAAATACAGAAGCAGCCCATTTCACAAAACGAAGCACTTTATTTTAATATGCCAGGTCAGTCAGGAAACAGAAGATAAGCAAGTACATCTCTTTATTCAACTTGCTACATATATGAATCTAATTTCTGATTTATGTTGTTACTCAAAGCCTTTTAGTGGTTGAGGTTTGTTGTTAGTCCTTCAAAAAAGAAAGATCGTGGCTTCTTTTCAAGCCTGCAATTTCTTCACGTTTATTTTCCTACCCTTTTGTGCTTTAAACGTGTCTATTCTTGCTCGACCTGCTGCCTCCTATTCCTTAAAATTCCTCTGTGAACAGCAGTGGATTTCAGGAACACTATTTTGAATTCCAAAACTCCTGTTAGATATTATGCAAAGCCGTAGAGTTTAAAAAGTAAATCCTAGGAAAATAAAGAGGTAAAACAGCCTTTTCTTCAATAATCTATAAAACTCTTTAGAAAGCAGAGAATTACACAACTAAACAGGTACAATGAAATCTATTACTTGACTCAAGTTTGTGGCAGTGAAGTTAGAAAGCTGCTCAAGGAATGTATCTGAAAATGCCCAAACACTGAATCCAAAACTTGACAATCACAAAGTATACATTCTTCCTCTAAGCCATTATCTGCATGCAGGCAAAATATTCTGATCCACCACCTAGCTTCTAGTATGCTTTTTGTCCTTTTTTCTTCATTCAACTTATTATGCAGGCATATAGAGCATAATTTAAACCTATGCTTAATAAGTTAATTCTTAATGTTTAGAGACCTTCAGTTGATCAGTGGCTACTTATTACCATTACTCCCTCTGAATACAGTGCCAGTCTATGGATAAAATATATTACACATTGGTAGATTAATTTACAACAGAGAAGACTCTATTTAACTATATACACTGAATGAAGCTAGCAGAAATATTACCGGATGCCTTAAACCTACCTTTCTACATAAGATCTACCACCTTCCTGCTGTCCATAGAGAAGCAGCAGCATACAGAGAGAGACACAAATCATCAATATCTAGACAACACACACTCTTTGGCCTACAACCAACTCAGCAGAGACTAAAATCCAGGAAAAGCTTCCTTAGGTCAATGGAAGACTTTGAAGAATTTGAAAGCAGAGTAGATCTATGAAAAGCTATAGAGAACCAACACTGGATGGAACCAGCTGATACCTGGCTCTGACGAAAGCTGGGAAGTAGGAAAATCATTGAATAGACTGCACACAGGTACAAAATCAGGAAACACTCTGAACAAATGGGGGCTGTCTGGTGGCTTCTGTTTTGTGATTGCAGTGACATGCCAAAAACAACAAACTTTGCTTCCCGTTCAGTGTGCACTTGAGCACTTCATGGCAGCACGACAGAATGCAATTAATGTTGCTAGTTTCTAGACTATATATATATATATTGTCTAGAAAATATATATATAATATATATATAATATAATATAATATAATATAATATAATATAATATAATATAATATAATATAATATAATATAATATAATATAATATAATTAATATAATATATATATATATATATATTGCCATTTTGCTGTGAAAGTCTGACTCACAGACGGACACAATACAGAAGCCTGATGATGGGCAGATGAGATTCTGCTGAAACGTTGCTACAACTTTAAAAGCACAACTATTATGATGTGGGAAAATACCAGAACAAAGCTGAATACCGTGTGTGTGTGTGTATGTGTGTGTGTGTGTGTGTGTATGTATGTATGTGTGTGTGCATATATTGTGTGTGTGTATATATATATATATATATATATATATATATATATGTATATATATATATATATATATATATATATATATATATATATATATATATGTGTGTGTGTGTGTGTATGTATGTATGTGTATGTGTGTGTTTGTGTATGTATGTATGTATGTATGTATGTATGTATGTATGTATGTATGTGTGTGTATATATATATATAAATTTTTTACTTATCTTGTGTTTTGTATTTTAAATTTTATGTTATATAGTAGAGGTCCCCGACCGGTCTGGCGAGAGGGGGGGAGAGAAGGGAAACTGGCCTACCACTTGTGCTCACACAGCCTGGTTTCAAACAGGCCACGGCCCAATAGTGGGCTGGGGCCCAGAGGTTGGGAACCCCTTATATAGTATGCCTTATTCTAATTGTGGTGCTTCTGACATGAATAAACAATAAACAAACTACATACATAAATGGATAGCTGTTTATCTCCTCTTATGTTAATAGCATATTCATTGTGGCTATTCATAGTACAACTGAGACAAAGAGTGTAGAAAAAAAATCAGATTTGAACAAGTCGTCTATCTCCCTTCATTGTGCTAATCCACACCGTTTATCCTACATAGTTTCCCCACTATCAACGTCATTCCAGATATGCTGGACTTCAACCCCATCACCTCTTTTGTGACCAGCATATTTCCCAACCACCATAAAGAAAGCTACTGTAGATATTTCCTTACAAACTTCATCACAAAAATCTATACCATTGATTTCAGGCCTCCTCTACAGAAGGAACAGACCTTGATTGTTTTATAATTTAGCAATTAAGAACTTGACTCCTTCATATTCTTTACTCAATATTTTCCCACTGGAAAAAGGCTTACCATCAAGTGTTTCTGTTTCCAACAATGTATTTGCCAGTCTTCTCACTACAGCCCACAAGAGTATTCCTGAGAGGGCAAATTTACAAAATTCAAAGAATCCCCAAGACCAGATCTATAGATTTCAGCTTGGAGGTAGTTTGCTTATGCAACTGAATCCTAGAATAGTTAACTAAAAAGAACACAGACTGTGTAACTTTGTATTACCCACGTGATTTGTTTTGATACTAAGTCCTATAGTTGTAGTTTGGCTTAGCATTACCCAATAACCAACCTCTGTTGTCTTCTCACCCAACCACACTCAAAACCAAACCATGGCTTATAAGTACTGGACAGGCAAGGTATTGAAGTGAGTCCATTGTTGTTAACATCTGTTGTCTTCTCTTAATCTCTGCAATTTAAAAATATAATAGTTTGATGTCTTAACTGTTTTATAGTCTTGTACCTGACTTTTTGTGAGTGTCACTTTTTTGTAAGGTGGTCATATAAATTTGATGAATAGATAAAAATAAAAAATTCCACATTAGAAGGCCAGTGTCACATCTGCCCTGGACTCAATTCTTTAAATGCTGGTCAATTCACCTTACACCTTGAAACACCTCTTAGGTAAAAGGTTTCCCCCATCCAATAATTTCCGACTCTAGGGGGAAGTGCTCATCTCCATTTCTTAGCATGTTCGAAGACATTTCCATGGTCATGTGACCAGCATGATTATACATCAAAGTGCATGGAACATTATTACAAAATAACAATCCCCTACAAAATAATCCAATCCCCTACTCAAGCAGGAAACCCTATACCATTGCAAACAAGTGGCTGTCCAAGTATCTTCTAAAAAGCCTCCAGTCATGGAGCACCCACAACTTCTGGAAGCAAATTGTTCCACTAATTAATTGTTCTGTCAGGAAATTTCTCCTTAATTCTATGTTTTTTTATCTTAACTATTTTTCATCCACTGTTTCTTGTCTTGTCTTCTGGTGCTTTTGGAAAATAGATTAACCTTCTCTTCTTTGTGGCAGCCCCTCAAACATTGGAACACTGCTATCATGTCATGTTCCCTTCATTCCAAAGTGGTACCTATTTGTCTACTCTCATTTGCGTGCTTTCAAACTGCTAGGAGCTGAAGCAAGTAATGGGAGCTCACCCCATTACGCGACACTTGGATCTCAAATGAATTTAGAAAAATTGCTTGAAAGGGTCAGTACCTTCTCACTCCGGATCTTTCCACTTCTTACTTCCAGGTAAGAGGGGAAAAAACAGGGGATATTTCACTGACTTTCACTGCAGAACACTTCTGTCAAAGTATTAACTTTTTGAGTATATATTCACTCTATTCTTGGAAGGGTCAACAGTCCATTCTAAACCTGGCATTTTTCTGAAGTTACAACTATAAGCCAATCAAGCTGCCTTCATGATCAGCACCTGCACAGGTTTCTTTTTAATTATTATCTTAGTTCAATCCCAGAGAGAGAAAATACCAAGATTCAGAGTGGCAACACTACCTACTAGATGGGCCAACTATTTAAAAAATTCTCTGGCCACAGCACACAAATGAGAAAGACCCTTAATGCATTTCTTTAGTTAAGCTGGAATGTTTTGCAAGGCATCCTAGCAATTTTCAAATCAAAATATGTATCTATTTTTGATGTTGCTTGACAAGCTCAACCAAAGTTTTCTTATCTTGATGGAAGATGATAAAAAGCCAGGTTTGAATATTAGGCAGAATTTTGTGGCTGGACTCATGCTTTCCATAAGCCTAAAGTGCTTTTCTGGGCTTTGGCTTAGCTTGCTGTAAAAGTTGTGATTTATAAAGACTATCTTATTGATTAGCATGTTGGGCAAACTCAGCCTGCTGCAGCCTATAAATTATGGTTATAAAGCCCATGATTTAGTTTTCTCAACAAGCAACATTACCTGGCCAACTCTGTCTTACCTTCTCAATTAATCAGGAGAGGCCCAGTTCGTAAAAAAGAGACCAGCAGAAAATTCCAGACTGTGGGAAAATGGAAGGAAAAATTGGAAGCCAATGGCAGATCGCTTTCATCCCGTTGCTATGAAAATTGCAAACGAGCTCAACTTGACCATTAATAAAACCAGTTGCCATTAAACTCATTCATAATGCTGTCACATTTCACGTAAAACCCAGTCAAATTTCAAAGGATTTAAAAGCATCCTAATCAAAGTATCCTAATCAAAGTCACTTAATTTATTTCAGCCAGCATCAGCTTTATCTGCTGAGATGTATAACTTCAAGGAAAATTAATTAGTCTGCTCCTGCAGATGGTTTTTTTTTAATAGAACTTGGAAAGATTAAGCTAAAGCACGTCAAATGTTCTTGAACACACTGTAAAAAAGGTAGTGGGCTTATTAAAGGAAGGGATAGGGTAGGAGGGAACAGATGGAAGGGGGGGAAAAGTGGGGCACTCAGCACTTTCTCTATACTACATTTTATTGCAATTAACTTGCTAAACTCAGTTGTTCCTCTTCTCCCTTTTTGCCAATTGAATATGCAAAACAGATTTCACAGAAAATCCAAACATTCTGACTCCATCCAGGTTATTGAGAAACAGATTCTGCTTCCTCTAAAATCTGTTCAGATTTAAATTCAGAAAAGAACAGATAAGGCTGCAGACTAACATGAGGCAGATTTTTAAAGAGACAGAACAAGAAAGTGAATCTACTTTTTTTTTTTAACCTGAACAGACATTAATGGTTGATTTTGCCAGGCTGCCAGACCAGAAGACTACTTGCTAAATATTTGAGCTCCTGTCTTGCACAGAGATCAAGCTAAGATTAATTACTCAGGAAAGTGAAGATCAAGTATCACAGGAAACTGAGAGGCAAGTAAGTACCTGATTTATTCATGTGCACCTCAACAACAACAAAAAAGACATTTCAGAGCTGTGGCTGATTCCAAAAATGAGAATTGTCTTGCTGGAATGCTCCAAACAAGTAACCAGCTATTTTGGCATCGCAATACACAGCAATGTTTACCCTCCACTTCAGGTAATTAGAGATATACTGCCCCTGTCCATTGAGGCTCCACTGCTGGTGTGTCTATTAGCAATTAAGAGAAATTTAGTGCACTGAGTCATATTCTGCCCATTTTTAAAAAGAAACATTAAAACTTCTATCCGATGAAAACTGGGATGGTTCATACCGAAATATTCTCTAAAATAAGTTCTTTTACTTTTCACCCCATTAAAAATCTTAATAAATAACACGTTTGTATATAAGATCAGATATAATGTGCTTCTAAGGATTCTGGAAGTCACGCTTCCAGACATTATCAGATTTCATAAATAGTCAAGGCTGGAAAAGGCTTCAACAGAAGATGGAAAAAGGCAGAGAAAGAAAAGGATGTAAGCTCCTGCAGGTATTTTTCTCTCATCTTGCACCCCAAAATACAGCCGAATCAACTAATTTCTTTATGAAAACTTGCATGTAGTGCGATGAACATAACGACTGGACAACCTAGAACTACTGCATGTGAACCAAACTTTTCTCACAATTCAATCGGCCATTCTATGACCATATGGCAATGTGGCAGCTGTTTTTGTGCAAGATGCTATTTTATTAGTTGGCTGTTAAACAGAAAAGTAGTCTACTGTGAAGCAATGCAGTGGTCCCCTTACAACCTTCATTTGCAAAAAGGACAACTGGCTTCACGTAGCCCAATGGAAAACTGCTGGATGACAAAGCTGTCTGTACAAGAGTGTCCACATGTTTTCATAAAAAAAACAAATAAGCCACCTCAGGTAGTTAAAATATATATTTGATGATCGGCATCTTAGGGAAGAGGTAGCCCTAACACAGCCTTACCTCCTATTAGAACCACCTTGTGCGTGGATGGTCTCCTCGCAGGCAGCCATTTTGTGAAGGCAGCCACGTCGGATGCTCAGATTTTCGATACCTTCCTTGGCTGAAAAGAGAAGGCTCAAGGAAGCACACATCTTCCATCCTGAAAGCTAATCATCCATTTGTCAAGCATTTCTAGTAAAGAAAAGAAGGTAGATCAAGCCCAACTGCTGGTGAATTCCTGAATCCATCCATGTTTTCTTACAAAAACATTGTGGACTTGTGCAGAGTCACCAGAAGTCAAGACTGATCTGAAGGCACAGACGGACAGAGAGAAATAGTCTACCACTGTCTTCTTCTAGGATTTGTCAAATTCCCCACCTACATGGATTTCCCATCTAAGCCTTAACCAAATTTAACCACACTTAGTGTTTTCTTCACAGCAAGCAAAGTTGACCAGGAACATCTCCCCACTGTGATATACTGACTCAACTGTTTGACTGGAAACAGGAAGACTCAAGCTTAAATTCTCCCAAAATTTTGGAAAACCTGCCAAGTCATTGTCTCTGGGTCCAACCTATACCTAGAAGATAGCAATACGTTACCCAGAAGTCCCAGAGGAAAGTTGGGGGAAAAATTAAGAAATACTTTAAAGTGACAGCTCATTTGCAAGGACCGCAATCTAAGTTTTAGACATTTCAATAATTCTGATATGAAATATAGTTCTGATTTAGTGAGCCTCTAAACAAGTCTTGATGTATACTGCTTTAGAATGATATGTACATATATAATTGAAGTTCCCTATTTCCTTACAGTGGGTTTCTTTAACTCAGGGATCTTAACTCTGAAAACACAGCTGTGATCAGCATTTAAACTTAACTAATTAGTTTCAAACAGTTTCATTATCACTAAAATCCTTCTGTGGCCTTCCTTGCAAATCTGTTGTGTCAGCAGCTTCAGATTTTTTTTAAAAAACCTCATTTGTGAGCTATTTTTAAAAAGGAGAATAGCAAACAAGTGCACAATCCTGTTCACGCCAAGAAAATCAAGTTTGGGATGTCAAGAGAGTTCACACGAACATGTTCTTGCAGCATCTCTGGTGTAACCCTAGCTAGTTTCTAAATTGCAGTGCAGCCTAGTAATGGGTAGGTTAGAAAGCTGGTTAACATAGTCTGGCAATAAAGCACTCTACTTAATATGCAATATCTATCTGCTATCCAAAGTAACTCTGCCGAATTAATTTCAAACAGAAATAAGAGAGTCACAGAATGGAAAAACCACAGGAAATGTTTATATCACTGGAAGTAGCCGTCAACATGGAAAAACATATGTAAAGGGCTTGAGGTTGGAGCAATTCCACACCTCATGTTGACTGAGGTTACAGCTTTTGTAGGAAAGAAAAATAAATGAGACAGTGAAGACAGTCATCTTTTGGATAGATCAACAGATCCACTTCCGCAAAGGTGCTGAACATCTGAGATAAGATAACTGCCTCTGCAAAATGCATGACTGCCCATTTTAGCAGATACCCAGAATTGTCTTTCAGGCCATACTCAAATCAGGGTAAAAATGGAAAACGTTGAATTCTGAGATAAATGGGAAGAGTTTCAGGAGCGAGGAAGTATAAAGGAGCCTTGGCTTTCCAATCCAAATACTCAATGAGACACACGGAGCCTCAATGAGCAACTCCAGTTAAAAGCAAGGAAAGATACAGGAGATTAGACTGTGATTCAGAGCCATTTTATTTAAAAGAAATTAATGGGGCGTGCACTTGGTCTGAGGCATGAATACGAATCCCTGAACATTTAAGAAAACTCACAGCGCAATCCTGCACACCTTTTGCTCAACAGTGACTCTGTGTCCTTGGCCGCCTCTTTAAAATAAAAAATAACAAATCAGGTATCACAGGTGAAATCCCCAATCGATGGAGATGGGCAGGAAGCCACCTAGTTCTGTGCTGCAGCAAATAAACTGAAATAGTATGTCCACCTACCTACCTACCCCCCCCCCCCAAACAACAAACTTGCAATGTTGCACCTGCTTTTTTTTTCAGCTCACAATAGAACAATTGTACCCAAGGGGGGGTCAAATAAATAAATAAATAACTGCATATCAAACAGGCCCATGAAGGATTTAGCTGGATCATTTTTGTTTTTCTCAAAAAAGAAGACAAAACGGAAGCAAGGAAGGGAGTGAGATGGAGAACTGCCTGGAACATTTGCAAGGCATTAATCAGTCACTGCTACCCCAGCCACGTGTGCAAATGAGAAGGAAAGCAATGAGAGAGAGGAGGCCAAGTGCTTTGACTTACTTTTCATACTCGGCGTTGTCCCTGTCACACCGAGAATCCTTGTGCTTCTGCCAATCTTTGCCATGCTTGCAGGTAGTCAACAGGACAACATCTTCCCCATTATGGACATGATATAAGGCATTCCTGGTGTCTGATCCTATCCCAGTTAGGTACCTTTTCCCCTTGAACACCAACATATATTTCCTCAGAGGGGGGATGGTGTTAAACCTCAAGAAGCCTCTCTCTCCTCCTGTCCTTGGGTGATCCTTAGAAAAAAGAGGGATGGAGACGTCAAACTTCGGCCGGAAGTTTTCCATACTGATGCTGGCTTTGGCCAACATGGCCTGGCCAATGTCGAAACCCACGTCCTCGGTGTAGTCAGGCCAGGTGCCGGAATATAAGTTAAAAACTAAATGATTCCTCCCGTTGTTCCACAAATGGAGGCTCTGCACTTTGGAGCGCAGGTTGTGCACGTACTGAGGGGAAAGCTGGTCTCGGTCTAAGGTGTCCAAGCCGAGGACGAAGAGGCAAGCTTGGCTGGGGTCCGAAGTATAAAAGCGGGAGCCTTCGATGGCGGCCAGGATGTTTTGGTAACTCTCGGCGATTTTCTCCCCTTTCTGTTGCGGGTAGACGTAGACCTTGAAGCCGTTTTTTTTGCAAAGGGCGAAGTCGAAGCAGGACTCCATGCGGCACTTCTTGCCCTTGTAGACGCCGGCGTTGGCGTCGCGCTTCTGGCGAGGGGAAGCGTGCCGGTTGTAATCCTCGCTCTCCAGCTGATCCCAAGGCAGGAAAGGGCGCAGGGCGTCTGGGAACCGGGGCCAGTAGCGTTCGGGGCGCTGCAAGCCATTCTTGCCGCTGCTGCTGCTGCTGCTACTGCGCGCCTCTCGCCTGCTTTGGCTTCTGGATGCTCTGAACTGCAAGCCGCCGAAGTAGAAGAGAAGGACGACGAAAGTGCCAGCCGAGAGGAGGGTGAAGTAGCGTTTTTTGGCCTGCATGTGTCCTATCTGGGTCAAGAGGCTCGTCGAGGATGAACACAAAGCTCGCCCAACTTTGCCAAGTGACACTTTCAGCTTGAGTCCGCCATTTTCCCGCCTGCCAAGACTTTAAACTCTCTTCTCCCACCTTCTCGGATTTCCTTTCCCAAAGGCTCAGGCTGATGCAGCGCATGTGGGCGATTTCGTTAACTTTCTCCCCTCGGGTCTTTCATCTTCGGGCTCACCCTGGGGAGGAAGGGGTGGTGGTGGTGATGGTTGGGGAGAGGAGGGACGAAGAAGGACAGAGGGAAGGAGCGGAGGGGATGCGGGTGGGGGGGCTAAAAAGGCAAGGAGAAGAAGGGAGAGAAAGAAGGCAAGCGCCAGAAAACCGGGGCAAAAACAAAGAAGAAGAAGAAGAAGAAGGGAAGCCCGCCCAGCGTGGCTTTCCCCAAAGGAAAAAAGAAAAAGAAAAAGAAAGAGGCTGGGAATTGGCTCGCAAGGCAAAGAGGAGGAAAAGAAGACAAAGACAGCGGCGGCTCTGAACCTAAAAAGAAAGAGAGAGAAAGAGAAGCCGACGAGTCCCGGGCTCCGGCTGTCCAATCTGCGGGTTGCCAGACCGAGAAATCCGTCCCGCCCTCTCCTCTCTCTCTCTCTCTCTCTCTCTCTCGCCTGCACACGCGTTACACACCCCACACACAAACACACGCACAAGGGGACGGGGAGGGCTCGAAGTGGTTTAAGAGAGCGAGCAGCAACTTCAACTCGGGCAAAACATCCACAAAAACACAAAACCAACCAACCACCAACGGGGGCGGGGGAGAAGGAGACAGCCGAGCCGAGCCAAAGAAAGCCAAGCCAGCCGGTCCGTCCGCTTCTAAAGCCCGGAGCCCGGCTTTTCCAAGAAGTCGGCAGGCGAAGAGTCTGTGGATGCGGGGGCTTGCCTGGTCTCGCTGAGACAGAGCAACCGCCGGGATTTACATCTTCCGGCCCCAGCACCGTAACCTTACGAATCCCTGCATGTCTCTCGCTCTTCTTCTTCTCCTCCTCTCTCTTTTCTTTCTTTCTTTCTTTCGGTGCGTTCAGCACCGGCTGCAAAGCATGACGAGCCGGGGCTTCCGCACGCTTTCCTGCGATTCGCGCTGCCTCTATGGCCCCCGGGGATGGAAGCGAACGAAAAGATCCTCCTCCTCCTCCTCCTCCTCCTTCCTTCCTTCTTCGCCGCCGCGGCTGCCGCTCCTGCCGCCGCCGCCGCCGCCGCCGCCTCCTCCTCCTCCTCTTCCACCGCCTCCTTTTAGCCCCCGCCCCTCTCAGCCATTCATTTCAGTGAGCGGCGGCGATCCACGCAAGCCCGGGAAACAGCCGAGCCCGGGTTGGGGGGAGGGAGGGCAGAAAGAAGAGGAGGAGGTGGGGGGGGGAAGGAGGGAGGGAGGGAGGAGGACGCCGCCCGCTCCTGGCTGGCGACGTTGCCCGATGGTAGCGGCGGCGTTCGATCTCCGAACGTTGCCCCGGTTCCGAATGTTAACACTTCCAACATTCCATTCCCCGACACCACGGCGCTGACCTCATCCATCCACGCAGCCCGCCGGCCGATTGGCTGGGCGTCACGTCCGGAGGGGGCGGTGCTTCCGCTGCACCCATTCATAACCCGCCGGGCCTTGCGGGGCGGGCGGTGTGTGTGTGAGAGAGAGAGAGAGATGGTTTTGCAGTGTCTTGAACGAGCGAAGGCAGCGCATCCCTTTGAGAGAAGGAGGGGGGAACCCCGACCCCACCTACCCCAGCGGGGAGGTCGCGTGGGAGTGAGGGGCTCCCTGCCTTCCCCCGCCGTGGGAAAGCCAGTCGCGCGCCCCTTCTGGCGCTGAGCGGGTCGTTGGAGTTAAGCAGCACGTCTGAACGAGGGACCCCGAGAGTTTAAATCTCCCTTCCCCACCCCACCTTCCAACAAAAGGAACTCCGGGGTTTTCGTGTCGGTGCCGGGTCCGGATCCGGTGGCCGGTGGAAGGATCTGTGGGAAAAGGCTTCCACTGGTTTGCTTTTAAGGGCAAACGCCAGGGGAGATGCGGGCGCCAACGATGTTTGGGGAAGCCCGGTTGGAAGGCAAACACTTCCACTGCTCCGGGCACGTTTGCAATGCAAGGGAAATGTCGTTTTGAATGTATGCCGGTTAGTGTCCATTCAAAGGGACCAATGTCTGTGGAGATATTCGGACATCCAGGTCATGGTGTGGTCCCAAAGGTGCTTTTTTTGTTTTTTTTCATGAGGCAACTGGACTTTGGGACATTCAAAGGGACAATCAAAGCGATTCTAGGTTTTTAGGGAGGAGGCTCCGGCTGCGGAGTTTTCTCCCCTCTGTCCGATGAAGGAATGGGAGCCCTAGACCCCGCAAAATTTTGAGGCTGTGAGCTCCCGGCCACTTTTGTAATCCGTGAGGGAAAGGCCCAGATCGGCATCTACCAACACCCTGAAAGGAGGAGGGGTAAGGAAAGGAAGTAGCATCTCAACCGAGTTACTTGGAAGTAGAGCAGGTTTGCAAGCGCAGACCCGGCTCCTGTCAATCACTTTTGCTGCTCTGGAGAGTAGCACTGGTTGCTGCTCCTGGAGTTAAGCAACTTTGGGAACCCCACTTTTACCTTCCCTCACCTTCCTTTTTTCTTGCACTGTGTTGTTAGCGTTGAGGAAGGCACCACGATTTTAAGCAAGACCAGCTTAAGGGTCGGAGGACGTATCATGGAAGAGCAGGGAGATGCTAACCCAGGAGTCCCCAAACTTGGCAACTTTAAGACTCTCTGCTGGATGGAGAATTCTGGGAGTTGAAGTCCACAAGTCTTACAAGTTGACAAGTTTGGAGACCTCTGTGCTAACCTGTTCAACTTTTGGGAGACAGGAGAAAGAGAAGTGAAAGTACTTCTACCTAGCTTTCTGGAGAGCCAGGTTTGTGTCAATGCCCTCTAGAGCAGGCTGATGGCATTGCTGCCTGGTAAATCTAGAATCATAACTTTTTAGACACACAAAGTTGGGAAGACTTCAGGCTAAGACAATTGTCCTTCCCCTTTAAAAAAAAACCACAGGCCTGTTAAAGTGCAACGAAGACAAAACACAAAAATTAAAAAAAAATACAGGTAGTCCTCAACCACACAATTGAGCCCAAAATTTAGGTTGTGAAGTGAGAAATATGTGAATTGAATTTTGCCCCGTTTTACGACTTTTCTTGCCACATTTGTGAGGTGAATCTGGTTCCCTATTGACTTTGTCAGAAGGTCGCAAAAGGGAATCACGTGACCAGGACATGGCAACCGTTATAAAGGTGAGTCAGTTGTGAAGCATCCAAATATAAATCACGTGACCATGGGGATGCTACAACAGTCATAAGTCCCTTTTTAAAGTGTCGTAACTTTGAACGGTCACTAAACAAGCTGCTGTAAGTCGTGGGCTACCTGTATTCTAACTCTGGAATGTTTTCCTCTCGTATATTAAGGCACATTCTGATTTAACTTTTAAAATGTTTGTTAGTGGAACCAATTCACCCAATAGGTACTATTTTCTTTTTCATTGGATAGGTTGAAGCAAAGATTTGAGGATGCTTCAGTTTGCATACCTGAACAAAGCAAAGCATTGGGTTGAAATGTCTTTAAAGGCCCCCTACTCAATTATTTTAATCTACTCTATTTTTTTCCCTTTAAGCATTTCTCCTTTACAGGTGGAAATCGTTTGTGCTTTAATAATTGGACAACAACAAAAAATGAAGGTTTGCAAGCCATGCAGATAACTTACTTTCTGTCTTCTCTTGATAAAGTGTAAATTTAATTACAAAACATAGAATAGAATTCTTTATTGGCCAAGTGTGATTGGACACACAAGGAATTTGTTTTGGTGTATATGCTCTCAAAATACATATGTCAAGAATCAGAGGTATAACACTTAAAAGTAGTCATAGGGCACTATAAATCATACTAGGGAACATACTAATAAGCTAGGACCTATCAAATCATACTAGTAAATAGTCAATAAAATAATAAAAAAAATGTAAGGATACAAGCAACAAAGTCACAGTCATAAGTGGGAGGAGATGGGTGAAAGGAAGGATAAGAAGATTGATAGTAATAGTAATGCAGATTTTGTAAATAGTTGGACAGTGTTGAGGGAATTATTTGTTTAGCAGAGTGATGGCGTTCGGGGAAAAACTCCTTGTTTCTCGTTCTGGTGTACAGTGCTCTATGCCGTCATTTTGAAAGTAGGAGTTGAAACAGTTTATGTCCAGGATGTGAGGGGTCTACATATATTCACAGCAAAGAAAATAGGCCAATGATTATTGATACTCACCCCAAAGTATTAAGGGAATATATCTGAATACAACACTGTCTCCCCTCTCAAAATTCTTGTTGTGTAAAATGGCTGCAGAGAATGGTAAATTTAATGTGCCAGCTCATGGACCTGTGAGTTATGCAAACCCAAAAGATTGTCTTGTATAAACCACAATTTGGTTAACCATAGGTGTGCAGTGCAGTGTTGCTTATTTGTGTCCAGTTTCTAGGTTCCCCAATTCCAAAAATTACTGGGTGGTTTCTCAAAATTAAGTAACATAAGAATATTAACAATCTGAAGGAGCAATATACAGTACATTTCCACATCACAACTTGTCCAAAATATCCTAGAGGGAAAAAAAGTTTATAAAACTTTTTGAAAGCAGGCAGGGGGTGTGCATGTATATCTTGTATTCATGCATACATCCTTTGTTTTCACGTGCCCATTTTTTAACCTTCAATCCAGATCAAATTCCCTGGAAGACAACTTGGACAAAACTTATATATCAGTAGCCCCCAACCTTTTGAACACCAGGGACCGGTTCCGTGGAGAGAGATTTTTCCGCAGATCGAAGGGAGTGTGGTTTCGTGTGCTACCTGCATACCTCAGATGGGATTTTGCTTGTTTGCGCGGCCCGGTTTCTGGCTTGCCACAGATCAGTACCGGCTCCAAAGTAGCCAGTGCCAAAGAAGCCCTCCATCAAGGAACTGAATGAACACAGACCAGTTGCTCTAACATCTGTAGTTATGAAAATCTTTGAAAGGCTTGTGCTGTCCCTCCTGAAAACCATCACGGATCCACTGTTAGATCCCATGCAGTTTGCACACCGAGCAAATAGATCGACGGATGATGCTGTTAACATGGCTCTGCATTACATCCTACAACACCTTGAATCTCCAAATACCTACGCAAGGGTCCTCTTTGTAGATTTCAGTTCAGCATTCAATACCATCATTCCAGTAAATTAAACCAA
Organism: Notechis scutatus; assembly: GCF_049901735.1. Taxonomy (NCBI): domain Eukaryota; kingdom Metazoa; phylum Chordata; class Lepidosauria; order Squamata; family Elapidae; genus Notechis; species Notechis scutatus. Next base: position 193,166,482 of record NC_142011.1, read on the forward strand.
CTAGCGGTACCTGAACACACTTGTAAGTGGATCATAAGCTTCCTAACAGACAGGAAGCAGAAGGTGAAGCTAGGCGGAATCACATCCGATACCTGTACAATCAGCACAGGGGCCCCCCAAGGCTGTGTGCTATCTCCTCTTCTGCCTATATACCAATGACTGCATCTCAAACGATCCATCTGTTAAAATACTGAAGTTTGCTGATGACCCAACAGTGATTGGTCTCATTCGAGACAATGATAAATCTGCATACAGACAGGAGGTTATACAACTTGCCTCGTGGTGTAACCGGAACAATCTGGAACTGAACACACTCAAAACCATAGAAATGGTGGTAGACTTTAGAAGAAATCCTCCTATACTACCACCTCTTAAAATACTAGACAACCCAGTATCAACAGTAGAGACCTTCAAATTTCTAGGTTCTACTATATTACATGACCTAAAATGGACACTTAACATCAAAAACATCATCAAAAAAGCACAACAAAGAATGTTCTTTCGGCGCCAACTCAAAGCTCAAACTGCCCAAGGAGCTGCTGATACAGTTCTACAGAGGAATTATTGAGTCTGTCATCTGCACCTCTATAACTGGCTAGTTTGGTTCTGCAACCCAACAGGAGAGACACAGACTTCAGAGGATAATTAGGACTGCAAAAAAAACAATTACTACCACCTGCCTTCAATTGAGGACCTGTATACTGCACAAGTCAAAAAGAGGGCTGTGAAAATATTTACAGACTCCTCACATCCTGGACATAAACTGTTTCAACTCCTTCCCTCAAAACGATGCTATAGAGCACTTGCACACCAGAACAACTAGACACAAGAACAGTTTTTTCCCTGAAAGCCATCACTCTGCTAAACAAATAATTCCCTCAACACTGTTCAACTATTTACAAAGTGTACACTACTATTACTGTTAATCTTCTCACCACTCCTTATCACCCATCCCCTCCCACTTGACTGTTTCCTAGTATGATTTGATTGTTGATTGTACCCTATGACTATCGTTAAGTGTTGTATGTTATGATTCTTGATTCTTAATGAATGTACCTTTTCTTTATGTATACTGAGAGTATTTACACCAAGACAAATTCCTTGTGTGTCCAATCACACTTGGCCAATAAAGAATTCCATTCTATTCTATTCTATTCTATTCTATTCTATTCACAGACTGGGGGGTTGGGGACCCCTGCAGTATATCACAAAGGAAAGATATTACATTGTCTGTAAGGACATGGTGGCTCAGTGGCTAAGACGCTGAGCTTGTTGATCAGAAAGGTCGGCAGCTCGGCGATTTGAATCCCTAGCGCCACATAACGGAGCGAGTTCCCATTACTTGTCCCAGCTTCTGCCAACCTAGCAGTTCGAAAGCACGTAAAAATGCAAATAGAAAAATAGGGACCACTTTGGTGGGAAGGTAACAGTGTTCCATGCACCTTCAGCATTTAGTCAGGCCGGCCACATGACCACGGAGACGTCTTCAGACAGCGCTGGCTCTTCGGCTTTGTAACAGAGATGAGCACCGCCCCCTAGAGCCGGAAATGACTAGCACGTATATGTGAGGGGAACCTTTACCTTTTATTACATTGTTTGGTTTCCTTTTACACACTCAGCAGTTAAGGAGAGGTGAAAGTGGAAAGTAAGTGAGTAAGGCAGACTATATCTTTCCTAGTTCATTTTGTATTTATTGGATCATTAGCTACAGTACTTTACCTGTGGGTAGTGCCAGGACTTCCTTGGTCTTTTATAACTTGAGAGATTTTTTTCTTTTATATTTTTTATTTCTTGAAAAACAACAATTATTAAAAAATTATGTACAGGTGTCCTCGAATTATACCATATAAAATGGATCACCATACAAGTAGACACAACTTTACAACTTTTTTTGCAGTGATTCAGCACACACTTTTTGGAGACTGGAGAAAGAGAAGCAAAAGTACTCCTAATTTTCCCATTATTTTCTAGGAGTTGGTTTTTGCCAGAAATCTGAAGTAAACAGATTTTCAATTGTGGTCACATGGCCGCAGAGCACTGCAAACAGCTGTAAATCTCTAGGCCAGTTGCCAAGCACCCAAAAATATGGCCACATGACTGCAGGGAATGCCAACATTATAACTTCAAAACTGGGTCATAAGTCAACAGTTGCCAGTCCAGGACTACCTCTAATTTGAAGAGAGGTAGATAGCTGGGGGCGCGATGGGTCAGCAGTTTAAGACACTGAGCTTGTCAGCTGTAGAGCTGAAAGCCTGAGTTCGAGACCCGAGCACTGCACAAAAGAGTAAGCTCCTTGCTCCAGCTCCTGTTCACCTAGCAGTTTGAAAGCATGCCAATGAGAGTAGATCAATAGGAAGGTACAGAGATACAGAGTTGGAAGGGACCTTGTAAGTCATCTAATCCAACCCCCCACCCAAACAGGAGACCTTACACCCCAGACTCTATCCATGGCGAACCTATGCATGCCACAGGTGACATGTAGAGCCCTCTCTGCGGGCATGCTCCGCCGCACAGGCACACGCACCTCCCATTGGCCAGCTGGTCTTCAGGTCTCTGCCATGCATGCGTATGGGTGGGGCATATGCAGTGGATGTGTGCGCACAAGCAGGGCGCATGCACATGGGCAGGGGAGGGGCGCATGTGTGGGATGCATTCACAGGGGACTTGTGCACATGGGTAGGGATGCACATACATTGCATTTGGGGATTTGCAAGTGCACACACGCATTCGCACATGCACCCTCGCACTTTGGGCACTTGGTGCCGAAAAGGTCAGCCATCACTGCCCTACACCATTTCTGACAAACAGCTTTCCATGCACCTTTGGCATATAGCCATGCTGGCCACATGACTACCTTCAGACAGCCAAGAAACTGAGATGAGCACCGTGCCCTAAAGTCAAACTGATAGGGAAACCTTTACTTTTAAATAGCAGCCACAAAAATTGGGCCCAATTTTTGACATTTTTCCTTCAAAAAGACTTGACTGGATTCTAGCTTTTTTTTTTTAATTGCCAACCTAAGCACTTTTCTGTTCTCCCATTGTGTGGTGTGTGTTTTTTTTTTAAACCAAACTTTGAATTGCTTTAATTAGCTGCTCTTTGATGTTGAAATCCAATGCTGTAAATTGCAGAGTCATAAAATACAATAAAGTGATAAGGAGAAAATAGTGAAAATGCTTTAGCTTGACCAACAAACCGAGCTGATAAGAAGTGAGAAAAACCAGAACCTGCAGGGAAAGGAAATGGTGGCTATTGCTCACAGATATTGATGCTGGAGGGCTGATGTCTCCTTAGTACAATATCTTACAGAATTCAGATGAAGCAATGGTTATGTCAAACTACATTCCAGACGTCTCTGTCTAGTGTCCAGGCCTTCAAAAAGGAAGTAGTCACATCAACTAATCAAAAAATAAAAATACTTTGATATCTTTTAGATATCAAAGACACTTTGATATCTTTCTGGCTCTACTTTATAGTCAGAAAGAAAGCAAAAAGCAAATCCCTTTTTGCACAGATTATGAGAACAGCCTTCCCGAGGCTCACAAATTATCCTTTGTATTATACTTTGAAATAAAATTTGAGCAGCAGAAGTTAGTTTTTTGCCAGCTATGGGACATTCTCTGAACACCCTTTAACTGCTGAAGATGTGGGTATCTGTTCACAACCCCAGGGAAGGATGGTTTACAAAATTAATAGCACTAACAATAGCACTTAGACTTATATACCGCTGTACAGTACTTTACATCCCTCTCTTAAGTGGTTTTACAGAGTCAGCCTATTGCCCCCACAACAATCTGGGTCCTCATTTTACTGACCTCAAAGGATGGAAGGCTGAGTCAACCTTGGGGCGGTGAGAATCGAACTGCTGTCAGCAGACTAGATTAAATTAATCCAACTGGCTACGTTTATAATAACCGAGTGGGTCCTAACACTGGTTTCATTTGCACAGCACGTCCAATCACAAATAAGCCAACCAATCTTCATTAATGTTAACGTTGGTATTTATTGTTTTAATGTTTCATAATGTTGTTTTTGTCATGTAAGCCGCCTAGAGTTGCTTGATAGCGAGATGGATGGCATAATTATAACTTATAAATTTAACAAACATGTTTCAGCCCAGTTTGTTGTTAAACCTACCTTATACAAAAGGTACCAAAGGAAATCAGGTTGCGACCAAAGTTGGTTGATTGGTGTTTCTAATATCTTCTGTCTTGATTGGCTGGCAACATTGTGTTCCTGTATTGGAGGCTTTTAGTGCAGCTTGGCTCCGAGTAAATGTATGGCTATCATTTATTAGGAAGCTAGGTTTCATCTGGATGCCTGGTTGGGGTGTGTTTGAGCTGGAGGTATCAGGGGGGGGTCTGTTTGTGCCCAGGTGTTTGGCTGGCTTGTGGTGTGGAGATTTTTTTTGTTGGTGAGTGCAGGCTTCCAAATAATTGACAGTCTGGTGGAATCATCTCTTCTATTCATGCTTTCAGGTCTTTTTTCAATCTCTATGGCTTCTCTGATAATTCTGTAGCTGGGGTTTTCTATAGTGGCTAGGGTTTTGGTGCCATTGAAGTCGATGCTATGACCTGTGGCTTTCATGTGTTGGACTAGTGAGGAAGTGTGTTCCAGCTTTTTTACTGCATTTTTGTGTTCATCCAGGTGGGTACTTATTCTTCTATTGGTCTGTCCAATGTATGTAGCAGGGCATGATGCACAGGGGACTTCATATATGCCTTGGTTTTCATAGCCGTCCATTTACTCTGAGCCAAACCGCACTAAAAGCCTCCAATACAGGAACACAATGTTGCCAGCCAATCAAGACAAAAAAAGCCACAAAACAGACAGAAGATATTAGAAACACCAATCAAGCAGAACACAGCAAACTCCAAGACCAATAAACACAGACCAAAACTCCCAACCAATCAGGATGAAGAAAAAACCATTCTGGCACAGCAGTAGGCTAGCCCCAAATTTAAAACTGAAATGGCTGTGAAAGTCTCACTCACAGACGAACATAATACAGAAGCCTGATGTTGGCAGATGAGATTCTGCCGAAACGTTGTTACAACTTTAAAAGCACAACTATAATGACATGGGAAAATACCCGAACAAAGCTGAATACCATACATACATACATACATACATACATACATACATACATACATACATACATACATGTGTTTTCTTAAGTTTTCGCGGGTACTTACATGTATGGTATTCAGCTTTGTTCGGGTATTTTCCCACGTCATTATAGTTGTGCTTTTAAAGTTGTAGCAACGTTTCGGCAGAATCTCATCTGCCATCATCAGGCTTCTGTATTGTGTTGGTCTGTATTGTGTTCGTCTGGAGCCTGATGATGGCAGATGAGATTCTGCCGAAACATTGCTACAACTTTAAAAGCACAACTATAATGACGTGGGAAAATACCCGAACAAAGCTGAATACTATATATATGTGTGTGTGTGTGTGTTTTCTTAAGTTTTCGCGGGTACTTACATGTATGGTATTCAGCTTTGTTTGGGTATGTGTGCTACACATACATATATACATATACATATATACTGTGTTCAGACTGTTGCTGTCAGAAATATCAATTATCATCAATTATTATCACTAGAAACCAGTTTTGTATGATGTTCAATTCTTGTTTTTTAAAGGCTGCTTTTGCCAAAATACTACTTGTGTTATCAATCCCAGTGTTCTTATGAACACTCTACACCCGACCATGGTTTTAAAACCATAGCAAGCTATGCCATATTATGGTTTTTTTAAATCACCAGACCCACAAACTATCAGATGATATATTTGCCTAATACATATTATGACCCCCACCTAATTTTTTATGAATCAATCCTGGATTGATAAACCATGGTTAAACTAAAAAATGAATGTCTTGCAACCAAAATACATGGCTTGTTTTATATCTAGAATGTAGGTATATTGAGATTTATTAACCTGTATTTAATAATTTAACATGTTTTGGGATTTTGGCTGCAAAGACTATCTACAGAATTTAACCGAGAAGAGAATCATTACAACAGTTTTAAATTTATTTGAGATTTGCCTTGAACCAGCCAGTCCTATGGCAAAATGAAACACTTAAGGATTAAGTTCTCTGAGATATTTTTAAAGGGCAAAGCTATAGGAAGAGCTTTTAAAACAGATTTATCAAGTGCTTAGTTCTGCGGTCCCTTAAAATACCCTATTCTCTGAGCATGTATTTTTAACCACAAAAAGCATATTTTAAGGAATTAAGAAATGCTAATTATTCTATAGATTGGAAAATACTGAGGGGGACTCTTTTTTTATATATATTAATGAAATAATATGTAATAATGCATACATTAGCCTAGTTTCTCACGGTTATATCATGACTTGCAGTGAAAAATATTTGTGTGTATCTATCTGAATGGATCTAAATTCAGTGCCATAATGATGTCTCATATATTAAAAATAGACTAACATTCTCCACCCCATGTGATAAACTTCATATGCTCTGGAAATATGCAGATCACCAGACTGGGAATTTTTGCTCACAAAGAATAAGCTTCTAGTGATTTTGATATTAGAAAAAAGTAGAAGCCAAATTTATATTTTGGGTGAAAGACAAGAAATAAGAGTGGTTCTCTTCCTATGAAGGATTCAAAATTAAACAAGGATCACATTTCTGTCTTGCAATTCAAGGCACATTTCTTACATGCTATTGGGACTTCTGAGTAGCTTACAAGTAGAGTAAGGATATATCAAGCTTTTATTGTAGTCCTGGTCAGTGGTCATCTATACTGTAGTTAGAATGAAGAGATGAGTTTTAAGTAAAATAGATCACTTCCATTCCTTTTCTTTTAATTGAGGCAGAGATGTTTCAACATTTGGATGCCTTTGAGATCCACCATTGAGTTAGAAAGGCCATTTAGGACCATCTCAAATCCAACCTCCTGGATAGGAATAGCAATTAAAGCATGCCTGGAAAACATCTATCTAGCTTTTGCTAGAACTCTAAAGGGATGCATGCACACATCCATCACTACTCTCAGTAATTGGTTTCACTGTCAAACTGTTATACTGCTGGGCTGTGTGGGGTTTTCCCAAACATTTAGACAGAATTTATCTTCTTGGTGGGTTTAAGAGCATAATTCTCTGTGTGCATTCTGGGACAACGGAAATTAGCTCATGGCCTTTCTGTGAGATGCTCCATAGATACTTGAAGTGCTATCATATCTTCCTCAAATCTTCTGTTGTCAAGGCTAAACAACACCCAGGTCATTCAACTGTTTCTTGTAGAACTTTCCTTCTCATGATCGTCTTTGATATTCTTTACAATTTTTTTCAGTTTAAACTAATGTCTTCCTACAACATAAAGCATGGTGTCCAGAACAGTATTCTAGTCTAGGTAATATGTGACCTACAAAAGATATTATTGTTCTTCCCAATCCTTGTTGATGAATCCTGACATTAATTGGTTTTCTCTGAAGCCTACTTCTAATCTACTTTAAAAAAATATTTCAAATGTTGGGGCCTTCTAAGGTATTAGCTATTCAGTTCCTAAAAAGCAACAGGACTTTCCCAGGACTGTGAAGTGTTTGTAGAAAGCAGCTACATGACCATGGGAAAAGTCATAGCTGCTTTAATGAGTTGCAGACTCAACAGCAATCTTGGGGGATCCAGTCTGAAATTCTGTGCAGATATATTTGCTATCAATCCCAAGTGTATATTATCTCTCATGAGCATGGCCTTTAACTCCTAAGAAAAATATTGCCATAATTTTAAATGGTGACAATTACTGAACCCAGCACCAAATCCAAACCAACTAGCCACCGATCCTTTGCTCCAGTTTGATGGTGAATTTATTTTCCTTCATGTCCCCTCAGACAAAGCTAGATAAGCCCAGTAAATATTCCCAAGTGGTTTAGGCATGTAGGAAGATACAATCCTTTAAATGTGCAAAGAAATCCATACCAGCCCTCTAGTCCAATTATAAATAAAGGCTTTCAGAAGAACAGATCACAAGACTATTGAAAGGAAGCTGCCAGAGGCACAATTATAAAAGTAAATAAAATCTTATGGCAGAAAGTTAATCTAACTAGATCTATATCCGGAGATAAAATCCTCCTGCCCCAGTGTAAACATTTTCAGAGCTTATTCATTCAACAGCATTTTCTGCATTGATCTTAATTAGTCCAGTGAGTTTTCCAGGGACTCCAGGCAGAGACAGGAATATGACCAAAGGGTATTTTAGCGACTTTGCTTAAGTGGGGTGAATTTGACTACTAGCAGCCCTTCTTCTGTGCTCTTAATAGGGGGAAGCAGAAGCAAAGATGTCCATCAAACTTCTAGAGAACCAAGGAAGAAGTGTGCAACCTTTCTGAGAGACAGAATTAGGTATTTCCAAAGAAGCTGGTGAGATATGCCGCCAGCCAGAGCTGGGTTTTCTCGCAAATGGGTTTTTGGGAGGTTACAAGAAAGTTCAATAAGAAAAAGAGGGGAGGGAACACTTATTTTGCAAGGTGTTAAAATAAAAGATTGCCATGGTTCATCATGATCATTAATCTGACTCTCAACTTCTTCTTGTTTCCTCAAGAGAACATTCTACTCTGTAGACAGCTGTCTAGAAAACAAGCATTTGTATAAATGCTGCCATAATTGATAATTCATGCAAGTTTAGAACTCATTCAAGTTTAAAATTCATTCATTCATTCAAGTTTCAATGGGCGCAATAGGTTAGCCCTGAGGGTTCAGGTAGGAAGTGAGCACAGCTGTCAGTGACCAGCACAGATGAGGAGAAGGAGCTGCCCCCTCCTCCTGATTTAATAGCACGCGGAGCCAAGAGAATACAAGAGCAAGGCCGGTCAGCCTGACTACTTGCAATGTGGTAGCCTTGTTCCTTGTGATGGGCTGCACCAGCGTTAGCTATTTAAACCAGCCCCCACCCCAAAAAAAAGGAAAACGGTGCTAGAAGAATAGAATAGGTTAGGATAGCTTAGGATAGGATAGGATAGGATAGGATAGGGTAGGATAGAATAGAATAGAATAGAATAGAATAGAATAGAATAGAATAGAATAGAATAGAATAGAATAGAATAGAATAGAATTCTTTATTGGCCAAGTGTAATTGGACACACAAGGAATTTGTCTTGGTGCATATGCTCTCAGTATACATAAAAGAAAAGATACATTCATTAAGAATCAAGAATCATAACGTACAACACTTAATGATAGTCATAGGAGACAATAAGCAATCAAATCATACTAGGAAACAGTCAATATAAATTGTAAGGATACAAGTGACAAAGTTACAGTCATGCAGTCACAAGTGGGAGGGGATGGGTGATAACGAGTTATGAGAAGATTAATAGTAATAATAGTGCAGACTTTGTAATAGTTGAACTTCTGGAGGCAAATTGTTCCACTGATTAATTCTTCTAACTCTCAGGAAATTTCTTCTTAATTCCAGGTTGTTTCTTTACTTGATTAGTTTCCATCCATTGGTTCTTGTCTGCCTTCAGGTGTTTTGTAGTATTCTTGACTCTCTCTTCTTTGTGGCAACCCCTAAGATATTGGAACACTGCTGTCATGTCACCCCTAATCCTTCTTTTCATTAAACTAGACATACCCATTTCCAGCAACCGTTCTTTATATGTTTTAGGCTCCAGTCCCCTAATCATCTTTGTTGCTCTTCTCTGCACTCTTTTTGCATCTTGCTTACATCTTTTTGCTATCTCAGATCTTGGACTTTGCCTTGACTTCGTGCCTTGTCTTCTGAACTGAGGTCCAGCTTCATGGATTTTAGTCTGACCCCATTGGGTGGTCTTCTTTTGGCCTCCCCTTGGACTTGCCTAGTTGAGTGGCTTTATCCTTAGACTTGTGGACTTGGCAAAGCAGGGAATGGTTCACTCCTGTTAGCTCCCTGTGGCCACTTCAGACTCAGTGGGGGTGTGCAGGCTGTAGTAACTGCTGGGGAATGCAAACTTGGGCTTATATTGTCAATAAAGGCTTTTTACTTCACCTGTGATGTGTGCATGTTTCTGCATAGGGTCTGACAATAGGACTAAAATTCATGGTCTCCTAGTTTTTAGCCTGATACCTTTGCAACTACACCAAAAAGAAAGATCCCTGATGGGAAAAACTGGCATCGATCCATTCAGTTGTATCAAATGTACAGATTGTACCTAGTGCCTAGTCCAGTTTGTGTCTTTTCAATAAAATTCAGCAGAAGGAATGTTCTCTGTTTTCTGTGTTTATCCTCCAAAAAAATAACCCAACTGTTATATAAAATATTGATTGCTTATATAAGTCAGCATTACATATCCTTGGAAACAATAACCCAAAGGATTTCTAGACTCCATGTCCTATTTTACCCCCTACCCTACTTCAGTGCAGGGATTTCAGAGTTAAATGCAAAGCTATACTCAGTGAATCCCAAATAATGGGTAACAATCTAGTTTTGCGCACTTAAATCTGGTTTCCCCCAGGTCATAATCCAACAACTTAATCCCTACACAATAGCTTTTGTACTGTCATTCTTCAGTTGATGCTGCTCAAACTTGCACATTGTTTCCATCCATTTGTTATATTACGAAACCAAGTCATGCTCACCCAAATGTGTAGCTAGACACAGTGGAGCTAAAATCAAATGTGACTCAGATACATTTGGTTATTGCTAGTACTTTGTAAGTTTTACTTCCTCATTGTGTTGTTGCATAGTGATTCACATGTTTGATGCCAATTGAGCAACTTTCTTGAGCTGGAGGAGAATTCAATTTACAAAGATTTATATATGGGGTGGTTTGAAATAAGATGTGAACTTGAATTAATTTATTGCATATAATAATTTCCAGTATGATATTGCATGTAAGGACAATGTATATTTATGTCCTAAGATAATCCTAACAAGAAGAGGAAAAGGAAAGAAGCAATGGCTTTAGTGCTATATTTATTAACAATACCGTATTGTACAGGTAGTCCTTGATGTACAATAGTTCATTTAGTGACCATTCAAAGTTACAATGGTCCTGAAGAAAGGGACTTATGACTGTTTTTTCACACTTAGGAACATTGCAGCAATAATGAACATAACATAAAGCAATATATCAATATAGAAACTTATGATATTGATATAGTTACATATCAAGCACCTCTAAATTATATTAAAGTAATCAAAACATATTTACAATCCCCAAAGCATGTTGTAACTTTTGAGCACCCCTAATGTTTGGAAATTGAAAGTTGAAAAATTTGACACGCCCTATCAGCATCCCCATAATTGTATGATCAAAATTCAGACGCTTGGCAACTGATTCATATTTATGATGATTGCAGTGTCCTGTGATCACCTTTTGTGACCTTCTGATAAACAAAGTAAATTTTGGGAAGCCAGGTTCACTTAACAACCATGTTACTAACTTAACAAATGCAATGATTCACTCTACAACTGTGGCAAGAAAAGTCATAAATTGGGGCAAATTTATTTAACAAACGTCCCCCATACTTAACAAACATAAATTTTAGGCTCAATTATGGTCATAACTCAAGGACTGCCTGTATTACATTAATAGTAATTGACACTGTCTTCACGATTTGGAAAGCTGTCATGCAAACAGCAGATGAAATTCTTACACATCTACAAATTGCAAAATAAAGATTTCAAAAATCCTCTGTATATGGTCCAAGGATCTAATTTATTCTGAACCAGCTCAATCTTTGGTTGTACTTGGCCTCAAAACTTCATAGAAGCCAAACCAAGAGTCCTTGGCTTGGGCTTACGAAAAAACAGATGTAAGGCTTTGAACCATTGCAACAGAGAGATATATTCTAGACACTTTTCCATGCCAAAATATTTATTTAATGGCCTATCTGTTCCCACGGGAAAGCTTTACCATACAAAGGATTAACATCCTCTAAGGCAGGGGTGTCAAACTCGATTTCATTGAGGGTTGCATCAAGGTTGTATTTGACCTCAGAGGGTCTGAGGTGTGTGGCAGGGTGGGTGTGGCCAGCTTGACGTCACTCAAGTTGGGGGTGTTTGTGGCTGAAGTGCTCTTCCAGAGAAAATGAGCTCCTGAGCAACGTTTTCAGCCATGACAGCCTCCTTTTTTTAAAAAATAAACTTTTATTGGTTTTTAAAACAAACATAAACAAACAAAATATAAAAACATCAAATCATCCTCCATATATGTACATACAATGTGCCGGTTGGTTTACAAATTGTTTTGTGCTTCCATTTCATAGTCTTCAATTATAATTACATTGTATATAATCTCGTATTTTCAATCAATATATTAAATATATTAATATCATTATTAATCAATCATTTGACTATACTTTTATTCATTCGTGTTTTCCAAAATGATCATATTTTACTTAGTTTGTTTTATGACAATTCATATTATCATCCCAGATCTACCCTAGAATCATTTTGTAGATATAATAAGAAAAGAATAAATCTTTATATATTTATTATTTTCTAAAAGTCTACATATTTCATTACTATATTTTATTGTCTAACCATTGATAGAATAGGTCCCAAATTTTATAAAATCGTTTATCATCTTGTTCTCTAATTTCAAATGCCAATCTACTCATTTCAGCACATTCCAATATATTCTTAATGATTTCCTCCTGTGATGGTATTTTCTCATTTTTCCAGTTTTTGGCAAATACAATCCTAGCTGCTCTTAATACATTCATAATCAGGTATTTCAAGTCTTTACTATATATTTCAAGTAAAACTCCCAATAAAAATATTTCTGGCTTCAAATCTATATGCTTTTTTGTCATTTTTTCCAACCACGTGTGGATTTTAGTCCAGTATTTTTTAGCATCCGCACAAGTCCACCACATATGGTAATATGAGCCATTACCACATATGGTAATATGACATTTCCAACATTTTTCGGATTTATTCTTGAACATTTTTGCTATCCTTGTCGGGGGAAAGTGCCACCTGTAAAACATCTTATACAAATTTTCTTTATATGCTGTTGACATTGTCATTTTATAATTTGGAGACCACAATTTTTGCCATTTCTCTAGATCAATCCCATATCCAAAATTCTTCCCCCAAGCAATCATAGTTTCTTTAACTTGTTCTTCTAGTTTAATTTCTAATAAATATTCATACAATTTTTTAATCACCTTTTCATCAGTACCTGTCAAAATCTTATCTAAGTCAGTCAGTTTATCATAGAAACCTTCTGTTTTAGAATCTTTATCATACCTTGAATGTATTTGCGCATATGAAAACCAATTCATCTTTATACCTTGTTCCTCTAGTTTTTGTATAGATTTAAGTTCACCCTTTTCATTCAATATTTCACCATATCTGTTTGTTCCTTTTTGTATATTATAGAATAAGAAAATGCTTCAATAGTCGATAGCCAGACTGGAATTTTCAAATAACATTGTCTTTTAATCTTCTCCCAATTTAACCACAGAGGCTCTTGTATATAATGTCTTCTAAAGTACCCCTGTGTTTTAGTTCCTTTATACCATAAAAAAGCATGCTACCCCAGCAACAGGCCATGTCCTTCTAATGTCAACAATCAAGTATTTCTTAATGTTATCCATTCCTTAACCCACATCAGATTTGCAGCTTGATAGTACAACTCCCAATTAGGCAAACCAAATCCTCCTCTTATTCTAGCATCTTGCAAAAGTTTTAACTTTATTCTTGCTTTCTTACCTTGCCATATATATTTCAACACAATTTTATTTAAATCTTCAAAGTAGTCTTTTCCAAGCTTAATTGGAATTGTTTGAAACAAATATAAAATTCTGGGTAATATATTCATCTTGATTGTTGATATTCTCCCTATTAATGACAGTTGTAAATTTTCCCATTTCGCCAAATCTAGCGCTATCTGCTGTTTAAGTTTGATATAATTAATCTCTTTTAGTGTGCTGCATCTTGCTGTCAAGTATATCCCCAAGTACTTGATCTTTTTCGTGACCTGAATTTTCAATAGGTCTGCCAATTCTTCCTTTTGTCTTGATAGCATATTCTTTGTCAAATCTTTGTCTTATCTTTATTTATTTTCAAACCAGCACCTTTCCATATGTCTCTATCTTTTCTATCAATTCTGATGCTGTTTGTAGTGGGTCTTCTAAGATAAAAACCAGATCATCTGCAAATGCTTGCAACTTAAATTCTTCCTTTTTAATTTTCATCCCTTTTATATTCTTTTCATCTCTAATATTTCTATTTAGCACTTCCAAAGTTAACACAAATAACAGAGGTGATAGTGGGCACCCTTGTCTTGTTCCTTTTCTTATATCTATAGATTCTGTCAGTTCTCTATCATTACCTTTGCCGTCTGCTTATGATATATAGCTTCTATTGCTTGAATAAATTTTCTAGCAAAGCCCATCTGTTCCAGCAGTAATAACATGAATCGCCAATTCACATTATCAAATGCCTTCTGTTCATCTAGAAATATCAAAGCCATTTGTTTTTCCCGGATGTGCCTCGTAGTATTCCAAAGTGTCCAAGATTACTCTCATATTGTCTTTGATTTGTCTCTTTGTCAGAAATCCATTTTGGTCAGGATGGATAAAATTATTTAAATATTTTTAAAGTTTTTCTGCCAATATTGAAGAAAAGATTTTATAATCTGCGTTTAGTAGGGAGATAGGTCTATAGTTCTTGATTTGTAATGGATCAGTCTCCTCTTTTGGAATAAGTGTGATATAAGCTTCTGACCATGATTTAGGTATCCTCTTCTTTGACATAACTTCATTCATAACTTCTAGCAATGGAAAATTCAATGATTCTTGTAATGTTTTGTAAAATTCTGCCGGAAGTCCATCTGGGCCTGGTGCTTTTCCATTATTTTGTTTCTTAAGTGCTTCAGTTAACTCCATCATCGTTATATTGCTTTCTAACATTGTTTCAATCTCTTTAGGTATCTGGGGTAAATTAGCATTCTGTAAATACTGTTTCACTCTTTCCTCATTAATATTCTCTTGCGTGTATAGTTTCCCATAATAAGCTCAAATAATTTCCTTCTTCTTTTTACTACCATAGCAAACTTGGCCTTGGTCATATCTTAATTGCGATATTTTCCTTGATTCTTTCTCCTTTCTCAATTTATATGCTAACCATCTACCTGGTTTATTTGCATCTTCAAAATAGTTCTGTTTGGCACCTCTAATTTTTTGTGCTAATTCTTCTTTTTCTATTAGACCCATTTTATGTTTGGTTATATCCATTTTTAACTTAATGTCCTTTCTCTGTGGCATTTTCTGTAGCTCTTTTTCGAGTTTTTTATACTCATCTTCTAATGCCTTAGAGGCTAATCTTTTCATGGTATTTCTTTTCCTTGTATAGTCTGTTATCAAGCCTCTGGCATATGCCTTCATTGTATCCCATACATTCTGGATTGATGTATCTTCTTTTTTTTTTCTCCAAAGAAAAAAGGCCAATTCTTTCTCCATCCACTGTGTGAAGTCTTTTCCCTTTAAAATAGTATTATTTAACGTCCATCTAGATCTTCTTCTTTGTCCTTTCCATTTAATTGTCATTGGATTGTGATCTGCCCAAGTACTTGTTTCAATATTTATTTCTTGAATATTAGTTAACAGTTCTGTTGACATCCATATCATATCTATTCTGGACCATGATAAGTGTCTATTTGAGTAGAAGGTGTATTGTTTAGTTTTAGCATTTCTTTCTCTCCATGTATCTTTTAAGTTTATTTCATCTACCATTTTAAAAAAAGATTTAGGGAGAGTCTTTCTATTTTGCTTTAGTATTTTCTGTGCTGTGTAGTCCAGTTTATTGTCTACAATTCCCTTAAAATCTCCCATCATAACTCTATTAACATAGTCCAGTTCAACTATTTTCATATGTAATTTTTTATAGAATTCTTCTTGATTGTCATTCGGGGCATAGATTGCAATCAGGAGTGTTTTTGTATTATTGTCCATTATTTCCACCATTAATATTCTTCCGTCGTCATCAGTATAAATCAATTTCGCTGAGACGGTCTCTTTAATATATAAAACCACTCCTCTTTTCTTACATTGTGTCAAGGAAGTGAATATTTTCCCTAATTTTGGCTGTATCAACAATTGTTCATATTGTTTTTTAATATGTACTTCTTGTAGGCAGATTATATCAAATTTTAATTTCTCTAATTTATGAAAGATTTTCCTTCTTTTAATGGCTGAGTTAAGTCCATTTATATTAATTGTAATCAATTTTTTCTCTTCCATGGTTATATTTTATAATTAGGTTTGACAGCTCTTGTGGATCTTGGTTCACGTTGTTCTTTGGCTTCCTCCTTTCCACCTATTGCACCTTCTTCTTTTTCAGTCATCATTTGGGAGTCTTCTTGGAATTCAATTAGTGAAATTTCTTTTTCTGCCTCTTCCTCCCCTCTGAAAAATTCTGTGTAAAATGATTCAGCTTTCTCAATTGAGTCAATTCTATATCTCTGTTCTTGCCATGTAAACATTAAACTTTCTGGAATCAGCCATCTATAATTCAGCTCTTTTTTAAGTAATAATTTGGTCAAGAATCGATATTCTCTTCTCATCTCTCTCACTCTTCTGGGTACTTGTTTCAAGACCACAATCTCCTTATCTTTGTATTTCAATGTTTTCTCTCTTGCCACTTGCAATATTTGTGTTTTAATGGCTTTCTTTGTAAATCTGATGTGAACTTCTCTTGGTAAGCTATTTCTCATTGCATATCTTGTGAAGACTTGATAAACCTCATCTATTCCATCCATCATCTTCTCTTCAGTTATTTCCAAAGCTTCAGCCAATATTTTTATCATTATCTCAGGTAGCTTTTGTCCTTTTTCTTCCTCTATGTTTTGGAATCTAAGATAAAATTCTGATCTGTCCATCTCCCATCTCAGCATACCACTTTTATCTTGTTCAACCACAGTTAATCTATTATCAATGTCTCCAATCTTCTTGTCTCTTTGTTTATCTTCTTCAATTTTTTGGAGTCTCTCATCATACTTCATCATCATTTGTTGGATGTTCTCCACTTTTTCATCCGTTTTCCTGTTCTTTGTTCCTGTTCTTTGTTCAATATTCTCTGTTCTTGTTTGAATATTTTGAATTCCTTGCATAATCATCTGCAGGGTCACTTTTTCTTGTTCTTTTTCTTGCCTTAATATTGTCTGTATTGAACGTTGTCCTCCAGATGGTGGAGAGGAAGAAGTGGAAGTTGAAGAACCAGGAGATGTTAATTTCCTACTCATTTTGAGGAGTTCAAAATCTTCAGGTTCTTCTAGACCTTAATCCAGTTGTAAAATAACCAATTGCAGTTCCAAATAAAAATAGTAGGAAAAAAGTAGGAGAATAGTAAGAAAAGAGAAGCCAAATAGTAATAATAATAGAAAAAGAAGAAAAAATTTCTTCAGGTTCTTGTATACCTTAATCCAATCAGTTGGTTAGATGACAGTAAAAATTCAAAAATGAAGGAAAAGACCATAAACACACCATGAACACACACAAAAAAGAAAAAGTTGTAAAATCCTAAAAAAGGCAAAAAAGTGAAGAAAAAGGCTAAAAGAGAAAGGAAAAATTCTTCAGGTTCTTCAACATCTCAATCCAATTAAGAGGTCTCAAATATAAAAGTATGCATAAAAATAAACCAAAAAAGAAAAAAAAACAACATGGAAGGTAGATGGAAAAACAAAAATACCAGGAAGGGAAAGAGAAGAAAAAGGCTACTCCCTTAAAAAGAAAAGGAAGGGAAGCATTAATACTAAAGCTTTTCCTTTAAAATAAAAAGCAGACGTAGAAATTTAACTTCCAAAGACAAGGGGAAAAAAAGAAAGAAACAAAGACAAGTTCCAGAGAGCCAAAAATCCAAATAGCTTTTGGGGAAAAAAAGTAAGCTGATGAGGAGGGGTAGCACAGCTTAAAAGAATAAAAAGAGCACACTGCACTTTGTTTAATTGTCCAAGGCTCTTGTTATAACTCTCTTCTCCAAAGACTTATCACCTTTTCTTTTCCTAAGCTTCAACATCAGACTCCAGCTGTTGATAGAAACCCAGAAGAGCACCTGTAATAATACTCTCCCGTGCTCTTCCCTCTATCTTATCAAACAGGCAATATCCTTGAAACAAAGTCTCAGTTCTTTCTCAGCTTTGTCTGGTCAAAAGAAAAATAGAATATTTCCAAGCCTCTAGTTGGCAGTGTTACAAAGTTTCTTTAGCTTTCACTTTCCCCCTCCTTTTCCAAGCAAAATATAATAAGAATTAATTTTAAAAAAAGAAAAAGATATTTAAAAAATATCTAAAAGGGAGTCTCTGGCTTAAAATATTATAAAATCAAAAAGGAGAGAAGAATATATACAAAGAAGAAGAAAAAACAGTCCAGTTTCAAAATATAAGATCATGTGTAGAAAATCCAGCAATGAGAAAAAAAAATATTACTTTGACATTCCTGTTTAAAATCGCTGCTTAATCACTTCTGTCAAAACTTTTACAGATTCTTTCTTTCCCTTAGGGTGTCCTTTCAAGTCTTAAAATAAAGAAAAAGTTCTCACCAAACCGGCACACTCTCTCTTTCCGTTCTCTTTCATTTCGGAGCTGTCCCAACTTCAGCAGCTTTAATGGCTGCCTCTTTGCCGCTGGCAAAAAGAGCTTCTCCTGGATCTACCAGGGACTTTGCAATATCCCTGGGATCAATAGGATGCACTCTTTACATTCACCGTCTCTTCGGGACAGTTTAGATCCACTTGGACCGTCCAGGAGCAAAGATATCGGCTGCAATCTCAGATCTCCAAGATCGCATGCCGTATCATCGCGACGCCAGCTCCGCCCTCCTCCTGCCATGACAGCCTCCTGCAGCCCTCTGCCAGTAAAAGCAGAGCTTGACGGGGGCACATGTGGCCCTTTCGAGCTCCATTTTTGGCTGGACGGTCTCCTGCAACCCTCTGCCAGTGACAATGGAGGGGCCCCCCAGTTCCATTTTCACTGGTAGAGGCACTGCATGTCAGACCTTTGGTGTTTAGTCTAAGCATCCCGCGGCCTGGATTCACCTGATGGGCCTTGAGTTTGACACCCCTGCTCTAAGATGTTTACCTTATCTAAGAATATGGTGTCCAGTTCTGAAGACCTCACTTAAAAAAAGATATTGATAAGATGGAGCAAGTCCAGGGACGGGCAACTAAAATGGTGTAAGGTCTGAGGGACAAAACTTATCAGGTGAGATTGGCAGAACTGAATATATACAATTTGGAGGACAGAAGGGAAAGTGGTGACATGATTGAAACCTTTAAATATTTTAATGGTGTGAATAAGGTTCTAGACGGCAGTATTGTCAACATGAAGCAAAAACCAAGAACCTCAGACTGACAGGAGGGAAGTTCAAAAATAATGTTAGAAAGTATTACTTCACAGAAAAAGTAGTGGAACCTCAGAACCAACTTTCAGCGGAAGTGGTGGGTCAGTCATCAGTAACTGAGTTTAAACATGTTTGGGATAAGCACATCTGGAGAAGACTCCTGTGATCCCTTGGACTGCAAGGTAATCAAACCGATCAGTCCTAGAGGAGATCAACCCTAACTGCTCTTTAGAAGGCCAGATCCTGAAGATGAAACTCAAACACTTTGGCCACCTAATGAGAAGAAAGGACTCACTAGAGAAGAGCCTAATGCTGGGAAAGATTGAGGGCAAAAGAAGAAGGAGACAACAGAGAATGAGGTGGCTGGATGGAGTCATTGAAGCATTCGACGTGAGCTTAAATGGACTCCAGAAGATGGTAGAGGACAGGAAGGCCTGGAGGAACATTGTGCATAGGGTCATGATGGGTCGGACACAACTTTGCAACTAACAACAAAAAAACATTCATCAGACAAAAAAATAATAATTACATATTATAATAATTAAAAATTAATTAATTAAAAAGAAAACAAAAACAAACTCAAAGGGCAGACTCAACATACCACCAGATCTTTTTTTGCCATCAGTTTTCTAAGTTTCTAAGGTGTTAAAGAAAGGTTATAATATTTTCCCATCCTTGGAACTTTTGTGTCCATGTTCAAATGAAGTTATCATAACATCCACCATATATTTCTCATATTATTTTTATGCTAGCTGGCACTCTAAGCTAATAACTCAACTGTCCCCTTGAGCTGGGAGTGTTTTTTTATTATTATTATATATCACTTCACTGATACCTCCATGAAGTTAGCTAAAATCTGTTCGGCTGAGATTACCAAAAAGAAGCATTGGGTTTGAACCTGACCTGGTTTCTTTTTTTCTGTCATGAGTCTCAGTTTATTGTTGCATGAATTTGTAAGTAATTTATTTGTAAATGAATACACTGAAATTGAATAAAACTTAATTTATGGTGAGTAGCAGTGTCACTTTCAGACACAAAAGACAGTGCTTGTATTTTCTGTGCAACCAGCAACATCAAGCTATTAAGCTCTTCTGTGTTTATCTCTTCTGTGGGAATGTAATTTTTTACTACAGCTAGTAAAAAATAAATTTACCACCACAATTGAGCCCAAAATTTACACTGCTAAGTGAAACATTTGTTAACTGAGTTTTGCCCCATTTTATGACCTTTCTTGCCACAGTTGTTAAGTAAGTCATTGCAGTTGTTAAGTCACGGTTGTAAAGTGAATCTGGCTTCCCCATTGACTTTGCTTGTCAGAAGGTTGCAAAGATGATCCCATGTCCCTGAGGCACTGCAATCGTCATAAATGTGAACCAGTTGCCAAGCATCTGAATTTTGATCAGTGACCAGGAAGATGCTGCAACGATCATAAATGTGAAAAATGTTGTAAGTTGTTGTTTTTCAATGCCGTTGTAACTTTGAACAGTCACTAAATGAGCTGTTGTAAGTCAAGGACTATCTGTATTAGATGATTATTGTTTTTATTTCAGATAACAGATAATCAGAGTTGGAAGGGACCTTGTAGGTCATCTAGTCCAACCCCCTGCCCAAGCGGGAGACCCTGCACCATTTCTGACAAATGGCAGTCCAGTCTCTTCTTGAAAGCTTCCAGTGATGAAGCTCCCACAACTTCCGAAGGCAACTTCTGTTCCATTGGTTGATTGTTCTCACTGTCAGAAAGTTTCTCCTTATTTCCAGGTGGAATCTCTCTTTGTTCAGTTTCCATCCATTATTCCATTATTTCCATCCATTATTTGCATGCCGTCCTTTCCTTATATCTGCTTTTGAATTCTGTACAAACAAAGATGGTATTGTTTTGAAGGTTACACTGGATTCATACTTCATTGGTTGGGACAGATTATGGTTCAGATGAATTTCTTCTAAATTACTTTTCTTCACCAAATATAAGATACTGAAATGTTTTTTCTAAAGATGTTTGAGGTCTTCAGCATTGAACTGGTGACATCTATCATGTTGGTCAGTACTCTTTGTTTAACCTCTTGCTGATATTATTGGTGACAGAAGACATTTCGTTTGAGAAAAGAAATTTTTCATAGCCATATCTCTACCCAGTATATTTGCCAAATGAGTCACTTTCTCTGTGTAAATATGGAGAATAATAACATAATGTATCATTCACATAATTAATCGTAGCTTTGATTGTTCCACAATTGCAAATAACACTGGCAAGCAAATTAGTACAGGTATTTCAGCACGAGAATTTTCTCTAAACCAATTTTTCAAATGTTTCTATAAAACCATTCTAAAAGAATTATTTTCCTCCACTTATTATACCTTGAGAACTGCGTTCTAAAATCATCTTAAATTTTAATAAGAGGTGTCCCATATTTCTATTTTCTTGCCTCTCTAGGCCCAGACAAGGATTATCTCAGTAATAGACTGAAGTCTATTAGGGCAAAATGTGTGGTGTTTTTGACTTGGTGATTAATATCATATTTTAATATCATAACCATCATCATCATGGTTATCTTATCATCTAATTGCAAATCAACTTGGCGTAGTAGGAAAAAGTGGGGTTGGAATACTCAGCATACTGGAAAATCATGACAAACAATTAGACCTGTCTATCCAGGGGTGGGATTAAAAAATTCCAGCAACCGGTTCTCTGCCCTGTTGCTGGATGGTTGTGGCTGGCCTACCGGAACTTCCGGGGGAGACCTGTTTTTCGCCTTCCCCAGGATCCAGAGGCTTCCCTCAGGCCTCTGGGAGAGTGAAAATGGCCTCCCCCGGGCTCCGGAGGGCCTCCAGAAGTTGGAAACAGGCCTGTTTCTGGACTTCTGGAACTTCCGGGAGGACCATTTTTCACCTTCCCCAGGGTCCAGAAGCTTTCCTTGGGCCTCTGGGAGGGCAAAAATGGCCTCCCCCAGGCAGGCCCGTTTCCGGACTTCCGGAACTTTGGGAGGGCCATTTTTCACCTTCCCCAGGGTCCTGAGGCTTCCCTCGGGCCTCTGGGAGGGCAAAAATGGCCTCCCCTGGGCTCCAGAGGGCCTCCAGAAGCTGGGAACAGGCCCATTTCTGGACTTCTAGAACTTCCGGTTCAGCCTGTTTTTCTCCCTCCCAGAGCCTCCACACGGACCCTGCACTTACCTGCATCCAAAACGGACCATGTGAAGACTCTTGGGAGGGGAGAGGCCAGACCATTGGTTCAATTACCAGTTTGGCGAATCAGATATAAATTTGACATCTGGTTCACCTGAACTGGTCCGAACCAGTAGAATCCCACCCCTATGTGTATCCATTTCCTCCTTGTTCTCTATCTGGTTCGTGGTGTCTCATCTTGTCACCTGCCATCCTTATCAGCCACATCTGCACTGCCACTCAGGAAGGGACCTAAAAAAATAGTCCCCATAGAACAGGGGTGTCAAACTCTAGTTCATTGAGGGCCACTTCAGGGTTGTGTTTGACCTTGGGAGGAATGGGGGGCATGGCCAGGGGGCATGGCCAGCTCAACAGCACTCATGTCAGGGATGCCTCTGGTGGCCCAAGCACTCTACCAGTAAAAACAGATTTCCGAGCTCTGCCGCAATGGCCTCCTGCAACCCTCTGCCAGTGAAAACAGAGCTCAGGAGGGTGGCCCTCCTGAGCTCTGTTTTTGCTGGCAGAGGTACTGCAGGCCTTCACTGTTTCCAGGGCAGCCCCATGCACCAGATCTAACCCCCCCGCTCCGGGGGGCTGGATCCAGTTTGCAGGCCTTGAGTTTGACACCCCGACATAGAATCTGAAAATATATGACTTGGGGGGGAAATTTTAGTCAATCCTTTGCTCAGCATTAAATCATCCTTAAACCATCCCCAAAAGGTTAAGCCCTGCGCCCCTCCCCCATTGGAAAACCTCCAACAAGGAGGAAACTTCCATTGTTGACTGCAGCAAACTCTTTCATTGCTTCAAAACGCGTTACCATCTGCATGTCTCTTACATTCAGCCTAAATTTCATTTCTTTTAATATGAACTCAATCATCCGTATTGCAATCAGGATTCAGAGAGAATACTTCCATCCTCTGTTGCACGTGGTAGGTTTTTCAATGTTTATACCCAGCTATTGCATCTTCTTTAATCTTTTGTATACCTTCGTTCATTTGTAAATAGCAAAGATGCAGCTGCCACAATGGCAAAAGACAATATTAATATGCAGTGCTATCAGCATTCATGTTTTGACAAATATCCTACCATATGGATTACCAAAAATGTCTTCCCAGCTTCACCCAAACTTAGAGCCAGTGTTCCCTCTTCTAGGGCAATAAAAAGCAAGCAAGGGTTCAAGTGACATCCATATCAACCTTGAAAGCCTCCCTCTGTATCCAAATGGACCACATTTTTGTGTCATGTTTACACTAGTGTTACCCTAACTCAGATTCCCCCTAGCCAACTTGCTCAGTCTGAAGAAGCTGCTTGGATAAGCAGCAACAACAATAAGTCCAGTTGCCATGACTCAACTTCCAGACAAGCCTATCTGGATGACTGACAATCTTCATTGATACATTCTTACAGTTCTATTTTCCTGAATAATTTATTTCTAGTAAGATGATGATGATGGTTGGTCACACAGTCAGCCAGATGTTCAGACTAGATTTGGCATTTTTGTCTACTTATTGAGTAGTCCTTTAACACCCTGATGGTGTTACAGATATTGTTGCAGGATGTAAGCTGTTCCGAGTAAAGTTGCCTTTTGCAATTGACTGGTGGTGAATTTGTCAATGTCGATGGTTTTCAAGTGGTGCTCCAGTTGTTTTGGGATTGCATCCAAGGAGCCTATCACTATTGGTACTACCTCTGCTTGCTTTTGCTACAGTTGTTCTATTTGTAGATCTTTGTATTTTGTTATCTTCTTCAGTTCTTTCTCTTCTAGTCTGCTATCTCCATACTGCCACATTTAGTATCCAGATTTCTTTGTCTTTCTTATCAACAGTGGTTAAGTCTTGGGGTGTTATGTGGCAAGTGCCTGTCTGTTGAATCCTATAGTCCCAGAGCAATTTAGCTTCTTCATTTTCTATGATTTTATCTATTTTGGTCCCACTAGTTCTTGCTTATAGCAAATGATATTTCTTGCAGATCTTCCAATATACCACTGTTGCTACTTTGTCATGTCATTGCTTGCAGTCAGTCTGTGTGCACATGTTTGGCACGTGTACATTTGGTGTGCATGTGTGCAAAGCACACGCTTACCAAACCAGTTGTGATCCTGATCGAATCGCACTCCTGAGCAAGACTAATTGCAGGAGCCAGCCGGGAGCAACCAGGAACAGTAGGGCGAGGCGTGCTGAGTCTGTATAGCCAGCTGGCTACCAGAACCTAGTAATGCTGACTAGAAACCCTTTTACTTTGTTGTTCACCATGTGCCAAGCTGAGACTCTAGTAAAGAGATCCATTCTACTCAACAGTGTGGCCTCTTCTTTTGCTGGCTTGCTTTGGAACCATGACACCCCCTTTCACTCAATGGACTGAGCATCAGATTGCATCCGTCACTGTAATGGCAGTGCAGATGATCATATTATTCTGAGGCATTCTGAGCTACCTTGCTTGGGTGTTTGACTCTGCTTACTTGTATAAAGGCAAGGGAGGGGATCTTCGGGTAGCACCAAAGGTGTGAAAGTCTCAGACTTTTTATTTCTATCCTAGAGATATGTGCTATCCAGTCAAGGTCAGGTCTTGGGAGTCCCCTGACTATAGGTGGGCCATAAAGTCATGGTGCCATGTTTTGCTAAAAATCTCGGGGTTGTTCTTACACAGAACCAGCATTGGGTATTGTGGAAACTGTCCACCCTTGGTTGTCCCAAATGTGCTTTCTCAAGAGGCCCCTGGACTTTCTGATTTTTCTTTGAAGACATTTCACTTCTCATCCAAGAAGCTTCTTCAGCTCTGACTGGATGGTGGGAAATGGAAGGATTTATACATCTTGCAAAAAGCTGGTCATTTGCATCCTTTTAGTGAGTCGTTAAGGTCAGCTGAAGGTTTATCTGTGTCTAGAACAACTAGACACAAGGACAATTTTTTCCCCGAACGTCATCACTCTGCTAAACAAATAATTCCCTCAACACTGTCCCTCAACAAAGTCTGCACTACTATTACTATTAATCTTCTCATCACCCCTTATTGCCCATCCCCTCCCACTTGTGACTGTATGACTGTAACTTTGTTGCTTTTATCCTTATAATTTATATCGACTGTCTCCTAGTATGATTAGATTGCTTATTGTACCCTATGACTATTATTAAGTGTGGTACCTGATGATTCTTGACTCTTGACAAATGTATCTTTTCTTTTATGTACACTGAGAGCATATGCACCAAGACAAATTCCTTGTGTGTCCAATCACACTTGGCCAATATTCTCTTCTCTTCTCTTCTCTTCTCTTCTCTTCTCTTCTCTTCTCTTCTCTTCTCTTCTCTTCTCTTCTCTTCATCAGGGTCACCTGAGTCATGCAAATGGGTGTGGAGCCTTCTTGGAACTATTGAAAGGACTGTGTTGTAGATTGGAGATAGGTGATGTCATATCCCTCTCCCTTTGTTGAGAGAAGGCTGCTCAATTTTGACATACTATAGATGGGTTCTTTGATCCCTCTTTCAAAGCAACAATCCTCTCTGTCCAAAATGTGGACTTTGCTGTCTTCAAAAGAGTGGCCTGTGTCTTTTAAATGCAGATGGACTGCTGAATCTAGTCCTGATGTGTTTGTTCTCCTACCATGTGTCATGCACTTATGAAGTGGTTGTTTTGTTTCCCCCATATTAGCTTCTTGGGGGAGAAGTGAAATGTCTTCAAAGAAAAACCAGAAAGTCCAGTTGCCTCTTGAAAAAGCACCTTTGGGACAACCATGACCTGAATGATTGAGAATCTCCACAGACATGTCCACACTCTTTTGTTATTAAACTCCTGGCACCTTGTAAGAGATTTGAGTATCATCTTGCTCAGTATGTATGTTTTTTTTTATACTATGCTTTTAACTCTGTTTGCTTGAGCTAATGTAAAGTTTAAAATCCTTTTATTTGCTTATTGTATTTGGATCCAAAAGAACCAATTGCCCAGGTACCTGATCATTACTTTGACACTTGGCAAAACACATCTAGGAGCAAATTGCTTAGAGATGTAGACTTTATCTGGACAAATATAATGAAAAATGAGATTCGTAGGTTAAAAAATATCATAGTTATATAAATGTATTAGAAATATTATGTACCTGAATAATAATTGTATTCAACAACTATATATAGAATTGTAGCTATTTACTGCTAAAAAGATATGCCTTTTTTCCCTTTTTGTACTTTTTTACTTAAAAAAAACATTTCTATGTGTCTTTTTCTTTGACAATGTGTGCATTTTTAATTTTTTGTTTTGTTTGTTTCCTTTTTTGCCATTATTTTAAAAACAAAAAAGGAATAAATTTTAAAAGAAGCTTCATCAAAGCTTCTGACAAAAAATGCTTTGAAACAAAGAGCTTGCGCCAACGGCTAACTACATATATTCTCTGGCAGAAATCATTGCAGTTTAATTATTTTCATTGAATCCAATTTTGGAGGGAGTCAAAAACAAGGAAGTCTCTAGATCCCATCCATAAAGTTAGTACTTTGTGTGTATGCCTGTCTATTATATAGAATGCTTTAAACTGTCTTGAAAATATGGAATGTTTGCCACTTAACAGTCAACTCGAAATGCAGCAACCTACAAGTCTAAGTAACGAATAATTGGAATGTGTAGATTCATGCATCTCTGTTTGCTCAGACTATATGTCATGTTGACTTAATGTAGCTGATGTTATCTTTGACATCATTTCATCTATTGTTCAGACTACAAAACTATTTACAAAAATATCCATCATTCAGCGGTACAAAAATTTATAACGATGAATCTTCCATGTGTCTTA
Source organism: Notechis scutatus (assembly GCF_049901735.1). Taxonomy (NCBI): domain Eukaryota; kingdom Metazoa; phylum Chordata; class Lepidosauria; order Squamata; family Elapidae; genus Notechis; species Notechis scutatus. Next base: position 193,193,711 of record NC_142011.1, read on the forward strand.
CAACAATATTCGTTAACATCCTCTTTCTGTTTTTCCTGATTGCTGATGCAAACAAAAATTATAGTTGTGTGACAAAATAATCAACTTTTTCCAGAAGAAAACAGTTCTCTCTCTCTCTCTCTCTCTCTCTCTCTCTCTCTCTCTCTCTCTCTCTCTCTGTGTGTGTGTGTGTGTGTGTGTGAATAAGGTATTAAATTTTCTGTTTAACTTTGTGCACAGAGCCAGTGTTTCTTTGCTATCTTCTTATAAACTCAATGTAGAAATCTAGATTTATTTATTAATTAATTTGCTAGATTTATATCCGATCTATTCTGGATTCTTACACTGGATTCTTCCTTCTTTATGTCCACAAATTCCCCTATAAGGTAAATTGAAAGAGAGAATAACTGGCCTCAAATCCCTTGTGTTTCCATGGACCTGTGCTGGGACTGTGACCAAATAAAAATTTGATGATGGTGGTGTTTTCATGGATCAGGGTGGACTTGTATCAGTCTAGTTCAATACTTTAAGCAGTAGTATACACACCACACCATTTTTTATGTCTGTTCCCTTATGTTGATCTACACTCTACAGCAATGTTTCTCAACCTTGCCAATTTTAAGACGTATGAACTTCAACTCCCAGAATTCCCCACCCAGGACCACTGGCTGAAGAATTATGGGGATTGAAGTTCACGCACCTTAAAATTGCCAAGATTGAGGAAGACTGATTTCCACAATCCATCCTCACCAGAGGTAGTATTCAGCAGGTTCTGACCAGTTCTGGAGAACCGGTAGCAGAAATTTTGAGTAGTTCACAAAACCGGTAGCGGAAATTTTGAGTAGTTTGAAGAACCGGCAAATACCACCTCTGACTGGCCCCGCCCACATCTATTCTCTGCCTCCCGAGTCCCAGCTGATCGGCTGGGTCTTCTTTTGTTGCCCTGCACAGGAGAACAGAGCTGGAAAGTAGGTTAGTGGGGTGGGGAGGGAATGGAGATTTTGCAGTATCCTTCCCCTGCCACATCCACCAAGCCAGGACCACCAAGCCATGCCACGTCCATAGAACCGATAGTAAAAATTTTTGAATCCCAACACCCCATTCCGACTCAGAATCTATACAGCTATGCTGTCAATTCTTTACCTGTCAATGAGTTAGTAGAGAAGGATGTGTCTCAATTCCATTTCTCGTTCTGGCTTTCCTCCAGAAGGTATTCAGAGCTGCTCTTTTGGGCATTTCTCTGTTCATCTGATTCCTCCCCCCACATTATTACTTAAGATAAATCAATTAAATTAAATATTTTAAATAATGTATACGTGAGATCTATATTTCATAATGAGAGCCTCCAAGGTGATTGGAATTCCTTGATGGTGATGAATGATTTTTCATTGCCTTTTTCCAGGGTAGGTTGTTGTTTAACCCAGTGGTGGGATTCAATTTTTTTTAGTACCGGTTCTGTGGGCGTGGCTTGGCGGGCGTGGCAGGGGAAGGATATTGTAAAATCTCCAGGTTCTCTGAACTACTCAAAATTTGCCGGTTCTCTGAACTACTCAAAATTTCCGCTACCGGTTCTCCAGAACTGGTCAGAACCTGCTGAATACCACCTCTGGTTTAACCCCTATTTAAATTATACCCTTAAGATTTCCTGGAGATCCCAACTCCAACTATCTTCAACCTCTAGCTTCTGTCCCCAGGCAAAGACACCCCAGCAACTACCCACTGTTGAGGCCACTCATATTGACAACATACATAATGGGATAATACGAAATTAGGGCTATTAAATTTATTACAGCTGCCTAATCCACTAGACTGTATGTCTTACAAAATCCAGAAAAACATTAAAACTACACATAAATGGGCAGCCCAGCTTAAAACAACACTAACAACACTAAGACCAGGGCTGTCAAACTCAAGGCCCGGGGCCCAGATCTGGCCTGTGGGGTGCTTTGATCTGGCCCGCAGGGCTGCCCTGGAAACAGTGAAGGACTGGTCTGTCTGTGCCAACGAAAATGGAGCTTGGGAGGACTGTATGTGGCCCTCCCAAGCTCTGTTTTCACTGGCAGAGAATTGCAGGAGGCCGTCACAGCCAAAAATGGAGCTCGGGAGTCTGTTTTCTCTGGCAGAGCACTTGGGCCACCACAGGTGACGTTGAGCCGGCCACGCACACCCTGGCCACACCTACTGTGCCCTCCCTGAGGTCAAACACAACCCTGATGCGGCCCTCAATGAAATTGAGTTTAACACCCCTGAATAAGACTATACAAATATGACAGGGCTTCGCAATACATCAACAAGCACGTGAATCCCACATCTGGTTTTAAGGAAAGGGGTCAACATATATAGAGTATCTCCAGGAGGATGCTGTCCTAGAGGGTAGGAGCAGCAACTGAGAAGGTACTCTTCCTCAATCCCAAAAGATGACGTTAAACAGAAGGGACCTGGAGCACACTGATTCTCTTTGAACATACCAGGTGAGCAGAAACAGAGATAGGTGCTCCCTCAAATAAATAGGCTCCATGCCAGGCAGAGGTGTCATTTAGCAGGTTCTGACCAGTTCTGGAGAACCAGTAGCAGAAATTTTGAGTAGTTCGGAGAACCGGCCAATACCACCTCTGACTGGAGATTTTACAGTATCCTTTCCCTGCCATACCCACCAAGCCACGCCCACAGAACCAGTAGTAAAAAAAAAATTGAATCTCACCACTGATGCTAGGAAACATTTGTCTTAATCCAAGCTGGACTTGAAAACCTGCTGATAACTGATGCAACAACTACAAAATCGGGATTCATTCATTCATTCATTCATTCATTCATTCATTCATTCATTCATATTTCATGTTTCTAGAAGCCTATCTCCCTCAAGGAGCAGTTCTGGGCAGTGTACAGTATAATCGGTATATAAAACAGTGTATAAAACTAATGATAAAATATTAAGATTCATTTATATTGATAACATAAAATTTCAAAGAGATAAAAATAATAATTCCAAGATGGTCATTTAATATTAGTTGATACAATGGAGAGAAGCACTCCATTGGCACTGGCCAGCTTCGTGCCCCTCACACAAGGCCACAGAGCCAGGCTTGGACCACCTTACGGAAAGCCAGGAGAGAGGGGGCCCTGCCTCATCTCTGGGGGAAGGAGGGTCCATAATGTTGGGGCGTGGCAGAGAAGGTTTTCTTCCTACACTGTGATACTGGCTCCCCACAGTAGCCTCTTAGCTTTGGTACTTTAAACCACAGTAATTTCCAAGTTGCTTCCAAAGGCAATTCCATGCAGAGTGGATTATCATAGTCTATGGCAATGGGACTGCATGTCAAAGGGCTGATTAAACTAAATAAAAATTCCCATCTCACAACTTTTACCTTGCAAACCCTTTTCTCCAGAAGCAGAACCATCTAGAACTATTTTTTGTAGCCAACACTATGCCAAGATGAGAAGTCTGCCTTGCAGAGAATAGAATAGGAATAGAGTAGAATAGAATTCTTTATTGGCCAAATGTGATTGGACACACAAGGAATTTCTCTCCAAACACCAGGGGAAGATTTCATAGTTTCATGAGTTTTGGGTGGCTATCACATACTGGTAAGACTTCACCCCAAGTTAATGGCTGACTTCTCTTAATGGTTTCATGTAGAAGTTGAGGGGAGCAAAGGGGAGAAAATTGAATCCTGTGAACCCCACATGGAACAACCATAAACTCTGGTGCTTCCAGATAACTCAATATGTTAACTCTGACATCATGCAAGTGGTGTCTAGCTGTGTAATTGCATCAAAATTTTGGAAATGTGTTTTGTCCTATCTGTTCCTCCCCAGGAAGTTGTGAATAGGATCCTGAATAGGATCTCTAAAAAGGATTTGTAAACATAATATGTATAAGGGATCAGCACATTTTGCTACTCTTCCAGCAGTAAACGCTCAACTCCATCCAGTCGTCCTGACTCTACCCTGAATTAAGGGATTAGAGAGTCATAAAAAGGAAGTTGTCACATATCTGAAATAGGCATGTATCTGTGGCATGTATCTGTGATTAATTGTACTTTAACTTTTAGCATCATCACTCTAGGAATGTTTAATTATTTCAGTCCTGCTATTCCATAGTAAACCATGGAGTAAACTCTCAGGATCTGAGAGAGAGGGAGGCAGAGAGAGAGGGAAAGAGAGCGAGATGAGAGGGAAAGAGAGAGGGAGAGAAGGAGAGGGAAAGAGAGGGAGAGGAGAGGGAAAGAGAGAGGGGGAGGGAGAGGGAAAGAGAGAGGGGAGATGAGAGGGAAAGAGAGAGGGAGGGAGGGAGAGGGAAAGAGAGAGAAAGAAAGAGAGAGACTACTTCGGAGCAAATTCATTTAACTCTCCACCATCTTTATATTCTATAAAACAATGGGCACATGGTAGACTGTCCCTAAACACTCATAAAATCAGCTGAATGTATTAAACATTTGGAGTAAATAATCCTAATTGGTCCTCTAAGAAATCAGGATGCCAAGAATATGGAGCTTGACCATGGCAAAAATTAATGACACAGATTTTGCTCTAGACTCTAGAGTGAACACTAGGCCTAACATGTTCGCATATGGATAAGGAGTGGGCTGAAATAATGTAGGACAAGCATATGGTTGCCATAGGTGCAATTATATTCTGAGCATTTCTGGACTTCACCCCAAGGCATAGAGGTTGAAATACATCCAGTCCTTTAAATACAGATGGTGAGGGGTCTTAGTCCTTAAAGATCCATGCACATAAGCACTATCCTCTCTAAAATAAGGGATGTGTCAATTATACACTTGTACAACAATATCCCTGGATTACATGCGTATCAAAACTGCAGTTTTCTATACTGCAGGCAATACTATACTAGTAATTAATATATAACTCTAGGACTGAGCAATCCAATTGCTCATGAAACGAGAGAGAGAGAAGAAGAGAGAAGAATAAAAGGAGGAGGAGGAGACTATATGGGATGTACATGGGAAATCAAAAGAAATGGCTAATAAGAGACATGAACCCTCTGGTTACTCTCTTCGTCCTGTCTTAGAGGCCAAAGGACAGTTTTAACATGAGATTTTGGCTTCGTCATCCTCCATCTCTTTGGGTTAATAATCACACAGGCCAACAGGATCAAAGTTCTGCTGTAATATCAACCCCAGATCAAACAGAAATGTTGGACTTGAAAGTGTCAGGATGAAATCATCAGCATATCGGAATGGTGCAGTCGGGCATCTTGAAGGTTTTAGAATCTTTACATCAGAGTTCTCCTTGGCAAGGTAGACTGAAACCAAAAAACTAGACATGCCAAAAAACTCCAATAAGTACATTTTATTGCAGAAAAGCTAAGAAGCCATTATAATTCCAACCCTTGCTGTGTCTCAAATGCAAGTGTTATTTATGGAGAAATCCATGTTCACATGTCTTCATCCCACACCAGCAATGCAACAGACTCTTTTGGGTGGGAAGCTTCTGTTCCCATCTGTCTCTTGTTTTGGCAACCTACAGCTCTGATAGCAAGTTGTTTTTCCTCTGACTTTGGGGGAATTGAGTCTTGTGCTCAGGGACTTTCCCAAGCAGCAGAACATTTTACGTATTCAACAAAATAAACACTTAAGCTGTTTGGCTTTGCAGATATGGTATTCTTGTCATCCAGGACAGAATTAACGAGTGTAATCATTATCAATTTCTGTAGCCATGTACTTCAGACACATTAACCAGACTATAAAAAATCTTCTCTGAAACATGTACGGAGCTGGTCTTGGTCCCTGCCATCAAGGATCAAGCCTTCCTTTACATTAAATCAGTCAAAGGAAGACTGCTGTTCATTGCCATGCTTTGTTAAGGGCTCACGTAGAAAGTCAGAAGGAAATGTAATTAAATTAATTTTAATCCCCTTTCAATCCCCAAAAGGTAAAGGTTTCCCCTGCCAATCCTGTCCAAGTCCAGAGGTCAGTGCTCATCTCTGATCCACAGCCGAAGAGTGAGCATTGTCCCAAGACGCTTCTGCAGTCATATGGCTGGCATGACTATATGCCAAAGGCACACAGAACACTGTTCCCAGACACCAAAGTGGTACTTATTTATCTACTTACAATTACATGCTTTTGAACGCTAGGTTGGCAAGAGCTGGGGTAAGAATGGGAGCTCATCCTGTCATGCTGTACTAAGGTCTTATACTGCCAATCTTCCAGTTGTCAAGCCCAGCAGTCTTAACCACATGTAAAAAAAAGCCCCTATTAACCCCTATTTTTCTATAATGTATTGTTATTACTATTGCATCTGAAACAGGACTTTACTTAGATGTGCATGCCACACTATATAGATAGATGATATAGATGATAGATAGGTAAATAGATAGAGATAGATGCTGATAGACGGATATAGATGATGATGATGATGAATGACAATTACTATCAACCTGCCTTCAATCGAGGACCTGTATACTGCATGAGACAAAAAGAGGGCTGTGAAAATATTTACATACCCCTCACATCCCAGACATAAACTGTTTCAACTCCTTCCCTCAAAACAACGCTATAGAGCACTGCACAGCAGAACAACTAGACACAAGGACAGTTTTTCGCCGAAAGCCATCACTCTGCTAAACAAATAATTCCCTCAACATTGTCCAACTATTTACAAACTATTTACAAACTATTTGCACTACTACTACTGTTAATCTTCTCATCACTCCTTATCACCCATCCCTTCCCACTTGTGACTGTATGACTGTAACTTTGTCGCTTGTATCCTTACGATTTATATTGACTGTTTCCTAGTATGATTTGATTGCTTATTGTACTCTATGACTATCGTTAAGTGTTGTACCTCATGATTCTTGACTCTTGACAAATGCATAACTGGATAAAAGCATTCCTGTCAAACAGACAACAAATGGTCAAAATTGGGAGCGTCCTATCAAATTTTGTAGCTGTCAACAGTGGTGTCCCCCAAGGCAGTGTTCTCTTCATACTCTACATAAATGACCTCTGTGATCATATTAAAAGCAACTGCATTTTCTTCACTGATGATGTAAAGCTATTCAACAGCACCGACAATACTGCTACCCTTCAAAAAGACCTCAACTATGTGTCAGAATGGTCAAACAAATGGCAACTTCAAATCTCAACAAATAAATGCTCTGTCTTACATATTGGCAAAAAAATCAGAAAATAAAATACAAGCTGGATAGTCAAGACCTTGTTGATGATCCAAACTCTGTCAAGGACCTTGGAGTACTCATCTCTAATGATCTAACTGCTAGAGCCCATTGTAGCTACATAGCCAAAAAGGCATTAAGAGTTGTTAACCTAATCCTACATAGCTTTTTCTCTGGTAATATCACACTACTAACTAGAGCATACAAAACATTTGCTAGACCAATACTTGAATATAGCTCATCAGTCTGGAATCCACATTACGTATCTGATATTAATATAGTTGAGAAAGTCCAGAAATATTTCACAAGAAGAGTTCTCCACTTCTCTACTCGTTGCAGAATACCTTATGCCACCAGACTTGAAATTGTAGACCTAGACAACCTAGAACTACGCTGCCTTCGGTCCGATCTAAGTGTAGTATATAAAATTATACATTGCAATGTCCTACCTGTCAATGAATACTTCAGCTTCAACCATAACAATGCAAGAGCACACAATAGATACAAACTCAAGGTTAACCACACCAAACTTGATTGCAGGAAATATGACTTCAGCAACAGAGTGGTCAATGTCTGGAATACTCTACCTGACTCTATGGTTTCTTCCCCAAACCCCAAAAACTTTAACCTTAGACTGTCTACTATTGACCTCACCCCTTTCCTAAGAGGTCTGTAGGGGGTGTGCATAAGCGCACCAACGTACCTACCATCCCTGTCCTATTGTTTCTTTTTATTTTTCTTATATGTATCCATTTCATGTATTCATAACTATGTTTATACTTATACCTGTTATCTTATAATCTCTTGACAAAATAAATAAATAAAAATAAATAAAATAAAATAAATATTTTCTTTTATGTATACTGAGAGCATTTGGACCAAGTCAAATTCCTTGTATGTCCAATCACACTTGGCCAATAAAGAATTCTATTCTATTCTATTTTATAGTTAGATAGATATAGATAGCTGATGATAGATAGAACGATAGATAGACAGGGAGATAGAAGAAGAGAGAGGGTTGGGTGGGTGGGGGAGAGAGAGGGAAAGAGAGATGGAATAGGAAATATTTTCTAAAAATGTATGGAAAATTACATGAAAATTGTGAAGCCAAAAATGTAAGTTGCCTCCAGGCAAAACAGGTAGCATATAAAATGAATGAATGAATGAATGAATGAATGAATGAATGAATGATCTTCGCAAATTTTGAATAAATGGGGGTGACTGTACCTTAAAATGTCTTGGTGCTGAGCTAAACTCCTCTTGTTCTGCAAAGAATGAGCTCAGAAGCATGCTTTTCCCTCTGCAGTTGGACAGGAGATAACCCTTTCTTCCAATTGTTAGAACATGGCAAAAACAGTCTAGTTCCAGCCAAAGGAATGGTGCTAGAAGCTCACTTCAAATTATTTTCTCTAACCCTAGATGCAAAGTACATCTGGGGGAGTGGGATGATGGATGGATTGATTGACAGAAAGACAGGCAAATCGACAAATATAGATAATGACAGAAGAAAGAGAGAAAGAGCGGGGGTGTAATTGTGTATATGTGTGCGATTAATTCTCTCAGACCAACCTATGTTATCTGAAATTACCGTACTGAGATTAATTAGGGGGAGAGTGTGTTCTAGTTTGTCTTATTCCCTGAGTGAAAAGATGAGATAGAAACTGCATAAATAAATTGTTATAATCCATATTAAGCCATTTTTGAGGATCAGCTCAAGGAAAGGAGGTATACATTATTTTTCTTTTCTTTAAAAATAAATAATGCTGCCAGCAGGTGCTATTACTGCCTAATAAAAGAGAGCCATACAGAAAGATGCTAGGTTGTGCTCCTGAAAGTCAGAGATAGCTCAGCATTGTATATCCACATTTCTGCTGCATTCACACATACATTCCTTCATATTTGAACTATCCATCAGTGTAAAGGTTCCTCGCACAGCTCAGAAGAGTATGAGATGTGTAGAATACTAAAGCAACCATATGCATCTAAATAAAAAATAGACAACTCTTGTGAATTCCGTCTTTTGCGAGCACAAAATCTTGCATTTAATGGGAGCTTTGGGATCTAGTGAACCTGGAATACTAAATGAAAGCTATCAATAGGTCATCAAGGTGGTGCAGTCACTGGAGTAATATGTTCTGTAGGGGAGGGGTCTCCAACCTTGGCATCTTTAAACCTGGTGGACTTCAACTCCCAGAATGACATGTATGTCAACTAAAAAAATACTTCTTTGGTCCTTTTAGTTGCCAGCAGAAAGGGAGGGGGGAAATAGTGCATTCTTTAAATGCTTCAGATTATTCTAGGCAGCCGAAGCTGTTGGCAAGCAATACAATTAATGGAGAGCATGACTGATGACTCTTGGCTATGGATGTGTCCCATCGGAGAATATACATCCAGGGGGTGGGGGGAAGACCAGGGCCAAGGGTGAAATGAATGATGTTAGAGTCGGCTGCACCCAGGTAACGTCAACATGGTCACTCCTAATAAATCATTTTTTTTTTACTCTGAGAGACGTGGCTAGAGACTTATGATTTGAATGGGGGTGTCTTGTCGGAGCCTTTATGATTGTTGCATCACATGATCAGTGGTTGACGAGCCATGGTGGCACAATGGTTAGAGTGCAGTACTGCAGGCTACTTCTTGCCGGCTGATTGCAATTTGGCCATTCAAATCTCACAAGGCTCGAGGTTGACTCACCTTCCCTTCTTCTGAGGTGGGTAAAATGAGGACTCAAATTGTTGGGGGAAATATGCTGACTCTGTAAACTGCTTAGAGTGGGCTGTAAAGCACTGTGAAGCGGTATATAAGTCTAAGTACTATTGCGATTGCTATCACCTTTTGCAATCTCCCCAACCAGCAAAGTCCAAGGGGGAAACTGGATTTGCTTAACGACTGTGGTTATTAACAACTGAAGGGCCTCACTTAACAACCCTGGCAAAAAAAAATAAATTGTAAAATTGGGTGTGACTCACTTAACAACTGCCTTGCTTAACAACAAAAATTCTAGCCTCAGTTATAGCCGTAAGTCTGCAGCCAGCTCTGTTTCTTTTCCCTTCTCTTTTCTTCAATCCCAAAGAGATTAGCAATATTCATTCTCTGTAACTAGACCACAAGAGAAAAATATTCCAGTTGCTAAGCAATGCATTTCAGTCCATCACTTTATGCAATAAATATCCAGTGAATTAGGGGAGAAGCTATTCATAGCAGAAACCTGAACCTTAAAAAGTTATTTGATTTTCATTCTAGAGAGAAGTTGGGAATTCCAGATTGTCATTAAAAGCAGCGATTGTTCCACAAAATGGAGACATCCCAAGGACACAAGGAAAGGGAATAAGGAGGTTATCATTTTGTTATAGTGCATGTATGTATGTATGTATGTATGTATGTATGTATGTATGTCATTCAGCTTTGTTCGGGTATTTTCCCACGTCATTGTAGTTGTGCTTTTAAAGTTGTAGCAACGTTTCAGCAGAATCTCATCTGCCATCATCAGGCCTCCGCACAGTGCTCATCTGCAGAGCTGAATGCCATACATGTAAGTACCCATGAAAACTTAAGAAAACAAACATTATATATATACCCGAATAACCAAAGATCCACATACAAATACCCCGAGAACCTCAGAAAAGAAATATATATATATATATATATATATATATATATATATATATATATATATATATATATAACACACACACACACACACACACATACACGTAGATTTTCACGGGTACAGGTATGTAGGTCTAGGTGTGTTCGGGTCTTTTCCGCGTAAGATTGGTGACATTTTGGCGAGGTCCCACTCGCCATCCTCAGGCTGGTGCTTTCAGACAAACACAATACAGAAGCCTGATGATGGCAGATGAGATTTGCTGAAAGCGTTGCAACAACTTTAAAAGCACAACTATAATGATGTGGGAAAATACCCAAACAAAGCTGAATACCATTCATGTAAGTACCGCAAAACTTAAGAATTAAATAATATATATATATATATATATATATATATATATATATATATATATATATATATATATATATATATATATATATATATATATATATATGTGTGTGTGTGTGTGTGTGTGTGTGTGTGTGTGTGTGTGTGTGTGTGTGTGTGTTTTCTTAAGTTTTCGCGGTACTTACATGTATGGTATTCAGCTGAATACCATATATATATTAAGAAAACAAATATATACATACACACACACACACACACACATATATATTTGTTTTCTTAAGTTTTTGCAGGTACTTACATGTATGGTATTCAGCTTTGTTCAGGTATTTTTCCACATCATTATAGTTATGCTTTTAAAGTTGTAGCAATGTTTCGGCATACACACACACACACACACAGACAGTCACACATACTTCATGCAAGAGATGGTATAGTCAATGGAGAACGTTCACCGCACAACACCTGTGAGGTCATATTTTTATATTCATATTCCTTGACACATTCAGGTACTTCCTTTCTCCGTCTGTGTTGTATCTTTCTCCCTTTACAAAACTGGGGAACAAGGAAGCAAAGTGATATCTGTTTAGCAGCTGCATTGTTGCCTTGTCTGCTTCTATAAGTAAAAAGGACACTCATGCCTGTGAAAGCAGGCAGGAAGTCAGCTTAGGGTGAGCAGTAGGGTCTTGGAAGTAAAGGCAGGATGACTTCTTCCATTTGAAGTGTTCTCTTTTATTTGAAGGTCTTTTCTTCAGCCAAATTCCACTTTGGACTGTGAGCCCCACCTAAGGCTTGAAAGTTGGCTGGATGACTTTGGCCAATCACCAGGAGACTGGGAGTTCTAGTCCCATTTTAGGCATGAAAGCCAGCTGCATAATTTTAGGCTAATCACTAGCAAATGGTGATTCCTAGTCCTGCCTTAGGCATGAAAGCTGGCTGGATGACTTTGGCCAATTACCAGGAGACTGTGAGTTCTAGTCCCCCTTAGGCATGAAAGCTGGCTGGGTTGATCTTGATCACTATCTCTCCACCCAATCACCTTACAGGATGAAAGGGAAGTATTAGATATGTTTGCCATTTTGAGTTCTTTTTAAAAATAATAAAGATGGGATATAAATAAATAAAACCCACCCCTTTCCAATGTACAGGGAGACTAACTGAAGTATTCATGAGCGTTGACTTCTAGTCCAGTTATTCTCAATTTTGATAATTGATTGGGGAATTCTGGGAGCTCAAGTCCACACATCTTAAAGTTGCCAAGGTTAAGAAACACTGATCTAGTCTGTTCTTAAATACCCGCCAGAAATGATGTGCCCGCATCCTTGGTAGTTCAACTGCTCCACTGTTATACAAATCTTATTTTCAGCAAATTTTTCTTTGCATTATTTGTGGACTGAGTTCCTGTGCACATAGAAAATAGATTTGACTCTCTTCCCTGTGGATTCCCTTCACATATCTGAATATGACCGTCATAACTCCCTTGAAATTCCAGCCTCATTCATCTTATTCTGTGAGCGAATGGCTACAAGTTTCTTGACCATTTTTCTTAGCCTCTTCTGAACCCTGTCTAGATGGAGAAGGAAAGAGAGACTTCCAAGAAGCAAAGGGACAAGTTAAGGCACCCCGTCCAGAGAAAACGCTGCCAGCCTGCCTTTGAAATGTGTCTTATGGTTGAATTAAAAAGTGATTGATTCAATGGGGAGGTGCCAGTGATGTCCTACAGTGTTACGGAGATATGAGAAGGATTCTAATCTTCATGCAGTGGGGCCATAAGCAAAGTTCTTGCTGCTTTATCTCCCTCACCAATGAAACTGACATGATAGAAATCAGATTGGTGGTACAGGTAGTCCTTGATTTACAAACTGTTCATTTAGTGACTGTTTGAAGTTACTGTTCTGACCCAGGCTTCGTCAAACATAATTAAACACACACTTGTTTTAAAAGCAAAACCTATTTTATTGCAACGCTGGGAATTACTTTCATTCCCACCCAGAACTAATCTTAAACAGTTCCCCAAGATACGCACATGCTTTTCAGCGCTGTGGAATGCTGCCAAAAACAGAAGTATCCAATTAATTATAACAGAAAGCAACTGAAGTACCAGAAAAAACCAACCAGAGTTCACAGAGCTTCAAGGAGGACTCGGAATCTATTGAACTACTTTGCTTCCTGCAAAACTTTCATCATTGAGGTCTGACTTTTATCCCTTATGGGAGGGGCAATCACCTTCTGGCCTTACTCCTGAGTTGCCCCTTCTGCTTTAGCTGCTCTCACTTTCCAGCAGCTCTGTGCACACGCGTACTGGGAACAGGCTCCCCTGGATCCTCTGCTTCGCTGCTGCCAGACTCCAAAGGCTCTGAAGGCAGCACCCCACTCCCAGATGGTCCTGGCCCCATCCCTGCATCGAATGCAGGACCCTCATTCAAGTCCTTTCCAGATTCCCTGACTGGTCTCCCTTCTTCCTCATTGTCCAACTCCACTGCCGGCTGCACCGGCTGCCAGTGAACTACAACAGTTACAGCAGCACTGAAAAAAGTGACTTATGACCATTCTTCACACCTATGACCATTGCACGTGATTTATATTCTGATGCTTGACAACTGACTCACATTTATGATGGTTGCAGTGTCCTGGGGTCCCGTAACCCCCTTTTGATTTTGACAAGCAAAATCAATGGGGAAATCAGATTCACTTAAAAACCGGTTCACTCATTTAACAACTGCCGTGATTCAGTTAACAAATGTGACAAGAAAAGTCGTAAAATGGGGCAAAGCTCACCTAACAAATTGCTCACTTAGCAACATAAATTTTGGGCTCAATTGAGGTTGTACGACAAAGACAGAGGTGGTATTCAACAGATTCTGACCAGTTCTGGAGAACCGGTAGTGGAAATTCTGAGTAGTTCGGAGAATCTGCAAATGCCACCTCTGACTGGAGATTTTATAGTATCCTTCCCCTGCCATGCCCACCAAGCCACACTCACAGAACCGGTAGTAAAAAATTTTTAATCCCACCACTGGTCGAAGACTATCTGTACTTAGTTTTTGGGCTTCCTCCATAAAGAGTCCACATTACAGGCATTTCTGTGTAATTAAAAATGTGGTATTTCATCAAGGCTTTGGGTTAAGTTATATTGTTTTTAATTCTGATTTTCCCTGATGATTTAAGTCCTTCCCTTCCCTGTTTTTTAAACAGGTCATTCTCCTGCTCTTATCACGCTCTCATTATATTCACTTATTATGCATTTTCGAGGTTGTTTTTTTTTTTTTTTACCATAACAACCTATAGTCAAAGAATAACCCAGGCTTGGAAACGTAATTATTAAAACATTCCAGCAATGTATAAATCGGTGCTAGTGCATTTTAACTGGGTGACATAAAGATGCTGATTGGGGTTGTCAGCTGGAATCTTTAGAGATGGTTTATATAGAAAAGCAGCTGGAAATAAATGGGAAGAATGAACCTTACACACTCACACTGACTTGGTTCGTTTTTGGTGCAGCAGAAATGTAACGTTGCAAGCTGAGGGGACAGAAACAGTCCCTCTGAATCCCAGTGTTCCTGTTTAACATGGCTTAATTGGGGTTTTCTGTCTGTAAAATTGGGGGTTGGGGGGAGAATAAAAACATACCTTGTTCCCAATGCTGACAACATAATCTATGTATTCATTCCAGTGAAGCAGTTTAGAAAAATGAACAGCTGTTATCACCAGGTGGAATTATAAATTTGGTGTCCAAGAACTTTCACAATTGCGTGAGTTTTTGACAAAGCTTAAGTTGCCACAGAATTGCTGGAAAATAGACAAGCTACACAAGACTCGTTTTACATGAAGAGAGCTAATCCCAACTGGGGAGCAGCACCCAAAACAAGCCAGAAATAACCCTTTGTTCTCCTCACAACATTGGAATGCAGGCCTGTCAGCACTTGCTGGAGCATCGGCAGAAAAGGGATTTTTATTTCTGAAATCTCCACTCTCCATGCTGGCCTGTACAAGAGGAACAGGGGGAGGAGGAGGAAGGAAGGAAGGAAGGAAGGGGAGGAGGAAAGGAAGGAAAGAAGGGGAGGAGGAGAAGAAGGAAAGGAAGGAAGGTGAGAAGGAGGAGGAAAGGAAGGAAGGAAAGAAGGGAAGGAGGAAAGGAAGGAAAGAAGGGGAGGAGGAGGATAAGAAAGAAAGAAAGACAGACAGACAGACAGGAAGGAAGGAAGGAAGGAAGGAAGGAAGGAAGGAAGGAAGGAAGGAAGGAAGAGAAGAGAAGGAAGGAAGGAAGGAAGGAAGGAAGGTAGGTGAGAAGGGAGAAGGAAGGGTGACGAGGAGGAGGAGGGAAGGAAGGAAGATGAGGAGGAGAATTATGATGATGATGATGGTTCATCACACAGTCAACCAGATGTTCAGACTGGATTTGGCATTTTTGTCTATCTATCGATTCCTTTCCAAGGACCTGGGATAGGCAGATCTGGATGTCTGATAGTGTTACAGATATCATCGCAGGATGGATAAAGTAAAGCTGCCTTTTGCAATTGACTGATGGTGAATTTGTCATTGTCGATTATGTTCAAGTGGTGTTCCAGTTGTTTTGGGATTGCACCCTCTTACTATTGAACTACCATTGCTTCCTTCTGCCACAATTGTTCAATTTCTGTTTGCAGGTCTTTGTATTATGTGATCTTCACCAGTTCTTTCTCTGCTGTTTTGCCAGTTTTTGTTGTTGTTGTTGTTGTTGTTCCCCATACAGTTGGACAAAAACAACTGAACAGGAACTATGCATATTTCAGTAACATCTCTTTAACAAATGTCATGCAGTAAATACAGAATCTTGGAAATTGTAATAGGAATTCCCCAACCTCATTTATAGTAAGTTAATTAAAGTAGAGTCTCTTTGAATAATTTGAAATGCTTCTTCCTAGATTGCTCCTCACCTGAGCTTAGTTGCATTTATGAGATAAGATGTCAATGGATTTTTCAACTCTTGTCACTTCCATTGCATTCCCAGCTACTCCACAATATTTCACAATCTTAGAAGGCAACATCAAACCATCCTATATCATTGTCAAGAAAAGTGAATGGATGTAGCCATGAAGTCATCAGGAATTGCCCTTCATTAAAGGAGATCATAACCTTTAGTTTTGCAGGAAGGTTGGCAATTTTAAATAAATTAGAAGATCCGTGATGGCGCAGTGGTCAGAATGCAGTAGTGTAGCCTAATTCAGTTTACTGCCAGGAGTCTGAGCCTGACCCCCTCAAGGTTGACTCAGGCTTCCATCCTTCTGAGGTCAGTAAAATAAGGACCCAAATTGTTGCGGGCAATATGCTGACTTTGCAAATCAAGAGGGATGTACAGCACTGTGAAGTGGCATATAATTCTAAGTGCTATTGCTATTATGAAAATGTGGTGGAAACAGAGAGCAGCTAGAATATCCAGTCAGCATCATAATTTGGCAAGCTGTTTTGATATCACAACGTCCCCCATTCCTAGCTAACATGTTCTATAGCTGTAGGTTCCCAGGTTCAGAAAGGCTGACACCTTCTTATAGCAATTCTAAGGGTTGAATGGTGGACTTTACAAAGCTACATCTTATCCTTCTCACATAATAGAGTGGTATCGGCAAATGTGGGGAAAATCCCCAAGGTTTACAGAAGCCCAAAAAATATATTTTAAGAACTATATCAAGGGAAATAACACTATCCTCATGAAAAATCAGAGGAATAAATATCAGCAAGCTTGGGAGAAATCTCTAAGGTATACAGAAGTACAAAAAATGTAGTTTAAGAGCTACAAAGGAAATAATATCCTTAAAAATAAAGAAAATTGTGTCTGTGTTTGTATGCAAATGTGTGTTGCAACAAGATTTTTGTGGATTTTATTTGTGCAGGCTCTGGACTGCAGAAGTACAGTAGAAGCCCTAGCTTTATAGACTCCTGGTTGATTGTTTAATATGTTCAAGGCTCCAGGTCACATGGAGACATTCTCTATGGATATATTATTTTTTCACCAACTGTGAAAGGCCTGAAAGGCAGGGTGTGAAAGAGTTCTCTCCTGTCATGTGAGGCTTTACACCTTAACCTAAATAAAGGGAAAAGAAAGTGGAGTGGCTTTACGTAAGTAATCTTAGCATCATCATGCAGAACGCTTGGACCAATATGACTGGTCTCTTAAAAATGGATGAACCAGGGCTATCTTCAAAGCTAAATAAACATCTGGGTTACTCTAAGCTGGCTTCTGTCCAACTCTGGTCATTCCCTGACGCATGGATTTCAACTCCCAGAGTTGCCTAGCTAGCATAATTACTGCTGAGAATTTTGGGACTGGAATTTCACACATCTGGACATTGTCAAAACAGTGATTTAGTTGAAAACTTATAAAGACTTGACTGTCTTCACTCATGCTTTCCTCTGGTTATTTTCCCATGCGTTACTCAGCCACAACACACCAAACCATAAGTTAACCATAAGGGCTTGCTTTGTATAATTCATGAAGCTAAAATGTGGTTCGGTACTTATGAACAGTGTGAACCTAGCCATCTTTAACCTCTTCTGACTTCTTTTAACTGCAACAGTTATATAAATGCAAAGAAAGGACAGTCCATGGTCCCCTGAGTTAATTTCACAAAAAGTTCATAAGAAACCAATTTAATTTTTGGCAAAAATGACCTATCCATTTCCAGAAGAGGATACAGAAGACTAGAAAACAAACTAGAAGGGTTGCTTATATGTGTGTTGAAAGAGAAGGAAAGAAAAAAATACGGACCCAAAGAGATAATAGAAAGAGATAGCCTAACCACGGTCTTAACCATAATAATTTGATCACGTTCAAGGATCACATTTGGACCCTTGGCAACTGACTCACACATAGGACGACTTGCAGCATCCTGTGGTCATATGACTACAATTGATAACATTTTTGCTGGAGACTGAGATTTTACATCCAGTTTCCAGCAAAAACAAAAATAAAAATGCTTGCAAACAATTTGCTTATAATGACATTTGATTTAACAACTGTGACATTTGCTCAAAAATGTTGTAAAATAGGGCTGATCAAGCTTAACAACCAATACAAGGTAGAACCATAATTCTGGACTCAGATATCGTTGTGAGTCGAGGATTAACTGTAATGTATATGTAGTTCACAGGCATCATAATTTCTTTTCCTGTTGACTTACCATGGTGGCGCAGTGGTTAGAATGCAGTACTGCAGGCTACTTCTGCTGCCTGCCGGCTGCCTGCAGTTTAGTAGTTTGAATATCACTGGCTCAAGGTTGACACAGCCTTCCATCCTTCCAAGGTCTGTAAAATGAGGACCCAGATTGTTGGGGATAATAGCCTGACTCTGTAAACTGCTTAGAGAGGGCTGTAAAGCACTGTGAAGCGGTATATAAGTCTAAGTGCTATTGCTATTGCTGCCAGCATGCAAAACTGTCAGGCAAACAACAAATAACTATAGAGAAGTATGGGTGGGTGCGGTGGTGGGATTCAATTTTTTTATGACCGGTTCTGTGGGCGTGGCTTGATGGGCATGGCAGGGGAAGGATACTGTAAAATCTTCAGTCAGAAGTGGTATTTGCCGGTTCTCCAAACTACTCAAAATTTCCGCTACTGGTTCTCCAGAACTGGTCAGAACCTGCTGAATACCACCTCTGGGTGGGCGGGTTGTTTTGTTTGCTTGTTTGTTTTGAAAACTCATGTTGTAACTGTATTCAGTCTTCGTCAATTTGGTGTGCTCTGGACTTTAGCCCTTCTAGTGACCATCGAACTGGAGGAGATGGAATTGTGTGAATATTTTTTATTGCTTCATAATACTCCTGTGAGCATGCACTTATATAGCCAGTGAGTCTGTCTCAGTTTCCTTGTTGATTAAAAATGGGAAATTATAAAGATAGAAAGTGACAGAAACACCAATAATGGAGGAGTGGATTGTGAAGATGGCTGAGTTTGCAGAAAAGGCTAAATTGATTTGTTTGATTAAAAAAAGAACTTTAACTACTTTTTATAAACGACTGGAAACCCTTTATAGACCTTTTTGCTGGAAATGGATAAAAATGAACTCCTGATCTCAGGATTTATTGATTAAAAAAGGCTTGTTTATGAGAAAAGCGAGTTATGATATGCAGTACGGGAGATGGTAATTGCTATGTTTGTAATTGCTGCAAAGGAGGTTGAAAGTCATTTCTTTATATATTTTTCTTTGTCTTGATTTTTGGTACTTACTTTTTCTTTTACCTTTTAACAATCTTTTTCTTTTTTTATTTCTTCTTCTGTAGGTTTTTTTTTAAAAAATTCTTGCAACATTTCCTTTTAATAAAATTATTCATAAATATGGTGGGCTTTTTTTTAAAAAAAATAAGAATTTCACAGCTCTGCACAAATGGGATCAAGCAATGCATAAATTGTGCCGTGTGCAAGATAAGAAACCACACTGGCAAATTTGTTCTTGCAGAGAGTAATAATACAGTATTTCATACCTGGATTATGGTGTTATACCCTGGGATTTAAACACATGGTTTGTAATGTCCAATGCCTGCAGAGGGAGCAAGAAGGGTGGAATGATGTCAACAGCATCATTTTACTGCAAGATAAGCTCCACCTCTTTTCTATGTATATCACAAGATTGTTTGCATTTCCCAAAGGGGTGGAGCTTGTGTTGTTGATATGATGGCGTTTGCCACTTTGATGAAAATGTCAAGTTGTTATGCATGCTGCTGCTAACTCATTTGTATCACTTGTCTTTCACCTGAACCCCATGATAACCATGGTTTGCTTCGACATATTGAACAACTCAGCTTTGGCCTGGCTAGCTAGGCCAACTGGGAGTTGTGGTTCAGAAGTATCAGGATGGCCACAATTCCTTCAACTTCCCACTTGGCACAGCCAACTGGGGAAGAAAGATCTGAGCACAATCCCTGGCATCAAGGATCATAAGGATTTTGGGATCAGCCACTGCCTGTTGGTGCATTGGGTTGGCTCATGGACATTGATTTTTATTATTATTGATGTATTCCTCAACTTTAGAACCCCTCCCTCACAATCTCTCTCCCTGGGTGGTGTGCAAATAAAATATTAAAAGGTAAAAACAGAATATAAACATTCACATTAAAAAGGAAAGTATGAATTAAAAGTCAATGTTAAAAGTTAATTAAAAGGCAAGGGGTGGGATTTCAGGTTGGTAACCAGCTCCACGATTGTGTGGTGGGATTCAAATTTTTTGACTACCAGTTCTGTGGGCATGGCTTGGTGGGCGTGGCAGGGAATGGTTACTGTAAAATCTCCATTTCCTCCCCACTCCACTAACCTACTTTCCAGCTCCGGTCTCCTGTGCAGGGCAACCAAAGAAGACCCAGCCGATCAGCTGGGACTCGGGAGGCAGAGAATAGATGGGGGTGGGCCCAGTCAGAGGCAGGATTTGCCGGTTCTTCCAACTACTCAAAATTTCCGCTACCGGTTCTTCAGAACTGGTCAGAACCTGGTGAATATCACCTCTGGTGCCCCTCTGTGAGCCCCTGTAGGGATTCAGGGCTGCTTTCATACTTGTCCAGAAGTCCAGGAGAATGGGCACCCACTTCATCTTTGGCGGGGAAAGTGTTTTACATCATGGGGCAATGGATAAGAAGAGGGCACTTCCTGGACCTCACCAATACAAATTCTTTAACTGACAGGTCCACAACATACCTTATATTGATTGCTTATAGTAACCTATGACTATCACTGTGTGTTGTATTTTATGATTCTTGATGAATGTATTTTATTTTTTCTTATGTACACTGAGACCATATGCACCAAAGACAAATTCCTTGTGTGTCCAATCACACTTGACCAATAAATAATTCTGTTCTGTTCTGTTCTGTTCTATTCTATTCTGTTCTGTTCTGTTCTGTTCTGTTCTATTCTGTTCTGTTCTATTCTGTTCTGTTCTGTTCTGTTCTGTTCTGTTCTGTTCTATTCTATTCTATTCTATTCTATTCTATTCTATTCTATTCTATTCTATACCTTTCAAGCCTGACCATATGCACCAAAGACAAATTCCTTGTGTATCCAATCACACTTGACCAATAAATAATTCTGTTCTGTTCTATTCTATTCTGTTCTGTTCTGTTCCATTCCATTCCATTCCATTCCATTCCATTCTATTCTACTCTATTCTATACCTTTCCTGCCTGACCATATGCACCAAAGACAAATTCCTTGTGTGTCCAATCACACTTGGCCAATAAATAATTCTATTCTATTCTATTCTATTCTATTCTATTCTATTCTATTCTATTCTATTCTATTCTATTCTATTCTATTCTATTCTATTCTATTCCATTCCATTCCATTCTACTCTATTCTATACCTTTCCTGCCTGACTGAGTGGGAGGGTTGGTGTGATGGAACAAACATGGTTCTCTATCATGATCCATTCTGCAGAAGGAAAAACTATTCTTTAGCACAGAATTAATAAGCACGTTGTAAGCTTAGCCATATTAGAATATCTTTTCTTCCTTTGGCAAGCTTAGATGACAGACAGTCCTTGGTCTGACCTAAGGAACATATTTCAACTGGTCCGGGTTGGAAGCCAAGAATGCTGGGGGGAAAAAATATCTGTTTTTCATCAGCTGATTCAATGGTGCTGCTGGAAAGAGATTAACATTCCAGCTGTGGCTTTTTAAGTGAAAAAGCATAAAATGCAATGGTTTTGGAAATAGATATTTGCAGCCACCCTGGGGACATCAAGTAGAAAATCATTACTTTTCTCTGGATTTTGCATTTGCGATATCCCACCTCTTATTTTAGATGCTTTGAACATTTCATTCATCCAGTGACTCAAAATGTCAGGAAGCTTAAATGGGTGTAATCACTTTCCTCTGAGAAGGAAAGGGCTGAACTGCGGGGCTCTGAAACATAAAATGGTTAGCAGTACAGCAAGTGATTGTTCTTACAACTGTTTGGGAAAAGCCATGATAGCTGTTAGCCTTCTTAAAAAGCTCCCCTGCCTACTTTCCAGCCTCTTGGACTGCCAACAAAGATCTCCTAAAATCAGAAAGCACTTTAAAAATCTGGGTTTGGTTTCAAGGATTTGCTAACTAGCTTGAGCAGTTGTTAGAACGTTCATCTATCTATATAAAAATGGTTATTTATAATTCTTGCAAGTATGTTAAGCGCACAACAAATATTTCAAGACCGATCTGAGCTGTGAATAAAGTTCTAATATTACATCTTAAATAGACCTTTGCCCTCCTTGTAGTAAATCCTGTTCTGTTTACCTCAGGGGTGGGATTCACAGTTTTTAACAACCAGTTCTGTGGGCATGGCTTAGTTGGTGGGCATGGCTTGGTGGTCATGTTACTGGCTGGGCGTGGCGAACTCAAAATCACTTACATCGAGGCACACATCTCCTCACCTGGCCTCTTGTGACTGTGGGGATGCTGCAACAGTTGTAAGTGTGAAAAACAGTCATAAGTCACTTTTTTCAATGGTCACTCCACACAAGCAAAGTACCAGCAAAGGAGGGGAAAAAAAACTCCAGAGAAGTTCCTGAGACAGAAAGTCTAGTCCTGCCAAGAATGTAATAAGGGTTAACAGAGAGGCAGTTTCTGTAAGCAACACCAGAATGTTTCCTTCCTGCCTTCCTTACAGGATTAGGCCAGTAATTTCTTCTAACAACCGGTTCTCCGGACTGCTTAAAATGTTAACAACCGGTTCTAGCAAATAGGTGTGAACTGATAGAATCCCACCTCTGGTTTACCTCCATATTGCATGATAGTGTATGTTCACATAAAGAATAAATTAACAGCTCATGCTGCTATAGGTTTGCTGAATCCCAAATTTTTTATTCTGTATTTTGGACCATGCTTCCTAAGGATGCTGAGAGCTATAAGTCAGCAACACACAACCCATTCCAGGTTTCCTTCCCATGCTGCAGATCAGTGGTCCCCAACCTTTTGGGCACCAGGGACCAGTTCCGTGGAGACAGTTTTTCAATGGACCAGAGGGGACATGGTTTCATGTGCTATCCAAATCCCGCAAATGGGGCTTCGCTTGTCTGTACGGTCCAGTTTCTGGCCTGTGGCAGACTGGTGCCAATTCATTGACTGGGGGGTTGAGGACACCTGCTGTAGATTTACACATTAACAGAGTAGGAAGGGACTTATCTTGAAAGCTCTTGTATAGTATGAGATACTTGCGGACTTCACAGTACTCTCTTAATCTAGGCCAGTGGAGTTTAAGACCTTGCTGGACAAGTTGGAAAACATGTGATCAATGTTCCCTTTAATACTTAATATTGGCTGGAAGACCATTTACTTATGGAGTAGTGTTAATTATAGCAACATCTACTCACAACTCTGAGTCATCCTAGCTTTAAAAAAAGCAACTGGAAATGATTATTTTTAGCATATGGACAGCCTGGAGATGTATAGTGCAAAGATTGTGGGTATGTATTTATTTTTCTTAAACACAGAATACAGTACGTACTTTGTAATCAAAGTTCTAGTGAAGGAGAACAAAATTATCTTTATCAGCCAATCTGATCAGGGCATATGAACCCTATTCAGCATTCAGTTGGGTAGATTGATACCGTTTCCTGCACAATAGTCTGCTTTTTATTGCTTACCTCCTAGTTTTGAAACACCACCGGTCTCTTTTCTTTCCTAAATATAAACCAATTAATCAGTCCAGTTGTTTAATTTGGTGGCTAATAATAACCAACAGTTAGCTTGACTACTATGTTTCCTCAAAAATAAGACCCAGTCTTTTCTGTTTTTGGCCTCCAAAAGAGGCTTTAGGGTACTGATGAAAAGGTAATTAAAAAACTTTATGGACACTTATTAGAATTTAAATTGGAGGAGGAACAACTTAACGAAACGATGATTGCTTGGGGGGAAAATTTTGGATATGGGATTGATTTAGAAAAATGGCAAAAATTGTAGTCTCAAAATTATAAAATGACAATGTCAACTGCATATAAAGAAAATTTGTATAAGATGTTTTACAGGTGGCATGTACCCCCGACGAGACTTGCGAGAATGTTTAAGAATAAATCGGATAAATGTTGGAAGTGTCATCAGATACCTGGTTCATATTACCATATGTGGTGGACATGCTCGGATGCAAATAAATATTGGATTAAAATCCACACATGGTTGGAAAAAAAATGATAAAACAACATATAGACTTTAAATCAGAGATCTTTTCATTGGGAATTATACCGGAAATATACAACAAAGAGTTGAAATATTTGATTGTAAATGTACTAACAGTGGCTAGGATTGCATTTGCTAAGAATTGGAAAAATGATTAAATACCTATGCAGGAGGAAGTTATTAAGAAAATTATGGACTGTGCTGAAATGAGTAAATTGACATTTGAATTTAGAGAACAAGAAGATAAACAATTTTATATGACATGGGATTTATTTTATCAATGGTTGGACAAAAAGACATGATAATGTAATAGACTAGATAATTTTGTGATAGAAATTTAATAGATTATAAGACATAATATAGACATATATAACCATTGGCTGAAAGTATAACATAAATTCTATGATAAAACTTGGAATATCTCGTATAAAATGATGGAATAAATAGTTTAGTCATGGATGATTAATAACTGATAAATATATAAACATATGTTAGTTTGACAATGTGAAAATTGATATATACTGTGAGCAAATGACTATAAAAGGATAGCACAAAAGATTTGTAACCAACTGACACACTGTATGTATATAAAATGGAAGATGGTTTTATGTTTTTATGTTTTGTATGTGTATGTTTGTTTTTAAAAATAAAAATTCTTTAAAAAAATAACAACAAAAGAGGCTTTAGGTCAATGAAGGCCTCTGAGGGTGGAACAGTGGCCAGGGGCACTGCAGGTGTCAATCCTGAAGGCCTCTGATGGCAAAATGGAGGTCAGGAGCAACACATGCAAGTGGAGGCAAGCGGTTGCAGAAGAAGTGGGCCAGCAAGGCAAGGCAGGTGTCGGGGCATGGGAAGCCTGGCGGCAACTGTCCAAAGGTAACTGGGTGCAGAGCACACGGGGCAGCTCCACCCCCCATCCCCACCCTAGTTTGATTTTTACCTGTTCGCCTCACCCCACTTCGTGCAACCAGGTGCAACAGAGTGGGCAGGGTCTTAACTAGGGCTGATTTTAGAGGTAGGGCTTATATTGGGCGCATGTGTAAAAATCAAGCTAGGGCTTATTTTCAGGATAAGTCTTTCAGGGAAACATGATATTAATAAAAACAATATAATGGGAAAGATAAAGAGAATTTTTGCCATAATAGATTCTTAAGAAATACACTTAATTAATTAAACGAATGCAGTTTATATTCTAGTAACACCAACAAAGGAGATAGATTCTAATAATTTC
This sequence comes from Notechis scutatus, assembly GCF_049901735.1. Lineage (NCBI taxonomy): Eukaryota > Metazoa > Chordata > Lepidosauria > Squamata > Elapidae > Notechis > Notechis scutatus. The sequence continues at coordinate 193,219,132 of NC_142011.1, forward strand.
AGTCTGTCATCGTTAGAGGAATCCGTATCACTAAGTATATGAGCTTCATTTGTTGATCTGAACCTGTCAGATTTCTTCCTAAACTTGTAGACCGATGAGATGATTTTGCCTTCATCAATATTTTCCATTCCTGTGGTCTTCTCAACTAAATTTTCTGCACAGGTTAAATCTTCATCCATATTAATTTACTAAGGATTTAAAACCAGATTTCAGGGGAGACTCAAAAAAAGGGGGGGGAGTGTTTTTAATTTTTGACTGAGGTCTTTCCATTCTCCACCATTTTTCATAGCATCTAATTAACTCGGTTCCTTTGAAAACTTTTGTCATCCTCAAAACAAAACACAGCACAATATAAAAGGCCTGATGCAAATACAAGATTTAGAGTTCTGGATTGTTTTCCATGTTAGACCATGTTGATTGCACGGCTGAGAGAAGAAAGAAAAAAATACAGAGAGAAGAAAAGTTGATTCCATTTAAAGTAAAACAAAAACATTAAGCTGCACATTTCTTTAGAATAATTCATTCTTTAGAAAGTGTCACATTTTGTGACATTTCCTACCAAAGAGAAGTCCTAGCATAAGATAATGTCCCCTGTAACACAAAGAAGCCAATGGGACAAGCATTGAAATTGTATTTCAGTCAAGACACTATGACATCACCAGAGCACAGTTCCACCCTTCTATTTGTAGCTCAATGTTGAAGTGAGGAGTCCTTAGTGCTTTCTGACCTTGGTTGTTTTCTTATAGACACTTTATTACCTGAGCTAGGTAACATCTTCAGTGCTAGAAAACCCCATTCCTTACTAGCACTGAAGATATTACTTAGCTGAGCAATAAAACATTTACAAGAACACAACCAAGGACAGAACACCAAGGACCTCTCAACATAATTTTCTATTAGGCATATATTTCTGTCATTCCACAGCTTATATTTATAATGGCTACCTTGTCAAATTCAGATAAAATCTTCATTGTCGTCGTTATAATTCCCTCAACACTGTCCATTTACAAAGTCTGCACTATTATTACTATTAATCTTCTCATAACTCGTTATCACCCATCCCCTCCCACTTGTGACTGCATGACTGTAACTTTGTCATTTGTATCCTTATAATTTATATTGACTGTTTCCTAGTATGATTTGATTGCTTGTTGTACCCGATGACTATTATCGTGTTGTACCTTATGATTCTTGACTCTTGATGAATGTATCTTTTCTTTTATGTATACTGAGAGCATTTGCACCAAGACAAATTCCTTGTGTGTCCAGTCACACTTGGCCAATAAAGAATTCTATTCTGTTCTATTCTATTCTATTCTATTCTATTCTATTCTATTCTATTCTATTCTATTCTATTCTATTCTATTCTTATCATGACAAACCCTCTCTAATAACCATTCTAATTTTTTAAAAAAACTTAATTTGACTACCCAACAACTATTGCATTTCTTAATTTAAAAAAACCCTACTTTGACTTCCCAACAATACTGTATCCAGTATTATTATATAATCCCATCTATATAAAAAATGCTTACTCCTACTCTAATGATATGATTTTCTATTGACAACTCTCAAAAGAGTGATTAAGAATTAGGAATTTTTCCTTAAGAAAACATTTCAAGACTTTATTTTAACCACAAGTCTTCATTTAATGACAATAAGAAGTTTCAGTCCCTCCATTCCCAAATCCTTTTTTTTCTCTGCTTTTGCTGCAAATAAAATGTCTCCAAATAAAAATATTTTCCAATAGTTTCCCAAAGTTTTTCAAGTCAAGGTGGTAGTAAGCGTATAATCCAGAATTTTGAAACAATTTAATTTTTGAAAAGCTAACCAATCCAGTCTGTCCTTTATTTTTAAAATTACTTCTGACTACAATTTCTTTTCTTTCTTTACCAAATTGGACAGTAGCTCCAGATCTTCAGTCACCGCTATTTACCTCCGTTGAGTCCCACTTTCCAAAGGGGGTGCTTTAGGGAAAATTCCACAGCAAAAGTTAGAAAAATTCTTACCCAGACCGAGCACACTGTTACAAGATCTTTCTTTTCTTTACTTCCGTTTCAGCTGTCTTCACAGCTTCAGTTCCGCCATAATGGCCATCTTCTCTTCTGAGGTGTTTTCTTCAGGTCAGTCAAGGAGATTGCACTCTCCTCACGACAACAGAAACATCCCCTCTACCTTCATCAGCCCTAAAGGGTGATTTTTGGCCCCGTAGAGCCTCCAGACTTGAAGAAATTGGTGGGACTTCACGGAGCTGCCATTCATCCGCACCGCTTCGCCTCAATGTCAGCTGCTTTCCCACAAACCCTTCTTTCCTTGCCAGCATTTCCCCTTTCCTGGTTTTGTGTCTTCAAGCCTTGACTTCTGAAGCAGAGGTGGTATTCAGCAGGTTCTGACCAGTTCTGGAGAATCGTTAGCAAAAATTTTGAGTAGTTCGGAGAACCAGCAAACACCACCTCTGACTGGCCCCACCCCCATCTATTCTCTGCTTCTAGAGTCCCAGCTGATCAGCTGGGCCTTCTTTTGTTGCCCTGCACAGGAGAACGGAGCTGGAAAGCAGATTAGTGGGGTGGGGAGGGAATGGGATTTTGTAGTAACCTTCCCCTGGAGTGGGGTGGGAATGGAGATTTTGCAGTATCCTTCCCATGCCACGTCCACCAAGCCATGCCCACAGAACCAGTAGTAAAATTTTTGAATCCCACCACTATCTGAAGACTATGTAGACAAGTCCCTGCAATTTTCTTAGCAACATTTGTCATTGCCTTCTTCCTGAGAGGGTGTGACTGGGCCAAAGTCACCCAGCTGGCTTCATGCCTAGGGCAGGAACAAAACTCCAGGTCTCCTGGTTTCTAGCCCAGTGTCTCTAACCACCACATCCAACTGGTTTTCTTACTTTTCCTACCTCCTTCCAAATTACAACCTTGTAGGCTGTCTTTCAGGTAGGAGAAAAATCTCTGGGTCATCAAGAAATGGATGCCTGAATGAATCAATTATGGAAGCCACTTGCATTTTTTTTTCTCCAGGCATAGCATCTGTTTAAACTCATTGTCACAAAAATTTCAGCAAGGGCCTGGCTGTTGCAACCTAATAACTTGAAAAAGATTAACTATGTACTGAGACATGTCATGGAGATGGAAACAGTGAAATGCAATTTAAAAAAAAATTAGATATAAAAGTTCATAGACATGTGAAGTAAACGAGGAGATATAAATGTCAGTAGAAGTCCTTTCTGAAATCATCTTGCAATTTAGGTTATTGGCTCAAAATGACAATATAGAGTTTAAGAGTGCTTGGTTTCCCCGTTATTATTATTTACTTCTTAAACATTTTGAATGAGGCTTTTCAACAATAAGTCAGTTGCTTTAATTCAGATCATGTTACCTAATAACCAATCTTTATAAGTTTGCTTCTTCGTGGCAATAACATTATTTTGTTTTGCTTTTTGAAACGATGTTTGTTTTTCCATGTAAGTAGCTTGGGCAATTCTGGATGAAAGTCATCAGAGGTTTGGGGCTAATCCTTTTGGGTATCTAAAAATGCTGGAGAATTTACACTCCAAAATGGTTCCAGAGGCTAGTCAAAAAAATCAAAATGGTTGCTGTAATTGCACAATCTAAGTCCCATCCTTTAAAAGTACATCACAATTGCAATACACATACAAAAAGAGTGGTATATTGATCAAACAGGAATGAGTGCCAATCTTCCCACTCCTCTGGTGAATAACTTCAAGTGTTTAAGCATAGCTACAATCAGGGATGGGATTTTACTGGTTTGGACTGATTCAGGCGAACTGGTAGTTTCAGTGAGCAACTGGCCCTGCCCACCTGCCCCTGCTATTTCCTGTGTTTTATTTCCTGTTTTTTTTTTAGCACAGCTAATTTGCGCAGCAAAGTGATTTGCCGCACCTCCGCTGTTTTAGTCCCAGAGACTGCAGTAGAAGGTAGGTAATTGATTGAAAATGGGGTTTTTCAAATGTAGAACACATGCACAAAGCACGCACTCACCAAACTGGTTGTTACACCAGTTGAATCGCACCACTGGCTACGACCCTACAAGAAAGTGGAAGCCAAATCCAGGTGTGGACATTGTGAATATTCTGATTTGCAAATCTTATTCTGGATGTTGCTGAACAGTTTCCATGATGATCCATCAGATCTTTCTCACTCCTCCTACCTCTCAGGTGTTCTCTGCGGCTGACCAGCAGAGATGGATGCTGCCCAACAAGGATTTGCTCTCTGATGTCTAATTAAAAACAATAATCTTTCATGTTCAATAATCTTTCATGTTCACTTCCCCAGTGCCATGGTAGCAGTCACTGTATAATTCAACTCAAAGATTCCATAAACCCTATTTTAATTTTACCAGCTCTTGAGGATGTAGAGGGGCAAAAAAGCAAAGCCCGGTTTCACTTCAGCTATCATGTTTCCCATAATTTTACTCATTCCAGACGGAAGTCATTAATCTTAAATTTTATTGGCCATTTTTGGATCTCCCATATATATTTAAATTATTGAACCAAGAACAGAGTGGCTTATCCAACTATGAATGCCATAAATAAAGGTATTTTCAGAAACAGAAATTTAAAGATACTATTTTTGGGGGGCAGGAAATGCAAAGGGGTCAAAGGGGATGTTTTCTTTATGTATTTGGAAGCTTCTAGAAGGAGAAGGGGAAGGGGAAGGCAAAGGAAAAATAGGGAGTAGATTCTATGCATTTGGAAGCTCCCAGAAGGAGAAGGAGGAGAAGGAGAAGGGGATGGAGGAAAAGGAAAATGGGAAGGAGAAGGAAGATTAGGGAATAGATTTAGAGAGGATGCAAACACACAAGTGCTTTCTCCAACAAGAAATGTCTTCCTGCCATTGAAGGATCCGTCCCACACACTTTATACCATACAAATCATTTACAAAAATTTACTCCAAAGCTGCTTTAAGTCTGTTTGTCAAACAACAAATTTACTCTGTGGAATAGAGAGAAGGCTGAACAAAGAACATGAGCAACTGAGTGTCCTTGGAAAGCAAAAAATAAGCAATACCAGAGGTAAAAAAAAAAGAGAGTTTTCCAAATGTCATTTCTGTATGATTGTTATCTCCTTTAACACAATCAAATCAAACAATCAAATACTGGACAATCCATACCTTTAAAAGACAAAGAAAACAGAAACAAAAAGTAAGAGAAATTAAGGGACACTTTCATGGTTTAGAGAACAGTGGCTTATCTATGCCTTGCCTTTCACTTTCATGAATTTGAAAGGGTATATAAAATAATTAAAATCACAGGGACTTTCACCAAAGTAGCTGGGTGGAGGAACATGTGGAAAACTGCCTTCCCTCTAACCTACTCCTGCAAGTCCCAGCTTATCTCCTCCTTCCATTGCCCATCCCATCCTATGACTACTGGAGAATCACACCATATTCATAATCATTCATTGCCCATAATACAAGCAAACAATGCTTGTCATCTCCAGTTACCCTTTATTAGAATTGAAAAGGAAAAGTTTAGATGTTGGAAAGCTGCTGCAAATCAGATTAGACAGTACTGGCTTACATGAGCAAACAACTTAGTAAAGTAGCATTCATCATATCGGGAGGAAGACAACAGAGAAACAAAAACCCAAAAGGCAACTGGACTTTCTTTGTGTTTCCTTGAAGAACGTTCACTTCTCATCCAAGAAGTTCCTCTTCAGTTCAGTTCAGAGGAACTTCAGTTCAAGGAAAAACAAAGTCCAGTTGCCTTTTGAAAAAGCACCTTTGGGACAACATTTATGACCTGGATGACTGAGAATCTCCATAGACAGAGAAAGTGTCCTTCAAAAAGATTGGATGAAGATCTGGTGGACACTTATCTTCTGCAGGAACTGATCCAGCATAGAATGCAGGGAGGTGCTGAAAGTTAAAGTGTTGTTATTTGACCAAGTTGTTCTGTAACACAGAAAGGATTAGGCAAAATCCTGGTGACTTGTGCTAAATCTGTGCCAAGTCAAGGTTGTTCCTTTCAGTGGATCTTGACTCCAGCCTATTAGCTTAATGCCAGCTGCCGTTCATTGCACAACTTCTGTGTTCCTTCCTTGATTGATCCACGTCACTAAATTAAAAAAAAAGTCCCCATATGTCCTAAATCCAGACTTTTGCCCTGGGACATCATCTAATGACATTTGAACTTCATACTGTTGACTCAGCTTTGTAAGAACAAGAACAGTTTTTTTCCCCTGAACGCCATCACTCTGCTAAACAAATAATTCCCTCAACACTGTCAAACTATTTAATAATTCTGCTACTACTAACTATTTACTATTACTAATTCTCCCACCCTTCCTTTCACCCATCTCCTCCCACTTATGGCTGTATGACTGTAACCTTGTTGCTTGTATTTTTATTGTCTCCTAGTAGGATTTGATTGCTTATTGTACCCTATGACTATTATTAAGTGTTGTACCTTATGATTCTTGACTCTTGATGAATGTATCTTTTCTATGTACACTGAGAGCATATGCACCAAGACAAATTCCTTGTGTATCAATTACACTTGGCCAATAAAGAATTCTATTCTGTTCTGTTCTGTTCTGTTCTGTTCTGTTCTGTCCTATCCTATCCTATCCTATCCCATCCCATCCCATCCCATCCCATCCCATCCCATTCCATTCCATTCTAAGCTTCCTGGTTGAAATTCTGCTTTGGGAGTCTGATTTTTGCCCATCTTGGTTCAGTTAACAGCAGGCTATATGAGTTTCTACAAAGATATCCTGCAAGCAAAATGACCAAAGGACTTGATTAAAGTTTAATTTGACAAGGATCCAAAAAAAAATCTGATGGATAGAGGTGGAAGGAGGTAAAAGAGGTAAAAGCTTTAGGCTTCAAGAAACTGAATGGAGGAGGAGATGGAAAAGATAAGATCTAAAAACAGAAGAGAGTTGGTGTTATAAGGGAAAGAAAATAATCAACAAGAAAGGGAAATTCTTGTAGATGACTAAAATGTCTCCCCAGCCATGTGTTCCTAACACCCACTTTAACATATTTTTGGTGCCAGACAAATGTATTCCCATTCCTTCATCCAGTTTTATAGGTTTTTTTATTTTTAGTTTAAATTTAAATGCTTGTTTTATACTGGATGAGCAGCTTTTAGGAGAGTGAGGGGGAGGAGGGAGGGAGAGAGGGGAGAAAGAGAGAGAGAGAGAGAGAGAAAGAGAAAATGCATACATATAGGTGTGAGATTACAAATTCTCAAGTTTGAATCAACAGGAGACATCATGAACAATTTCCAGAGCTTTATTGACTTTTGCAAAAGCCGGCACCTTGTCCTTTTCTGGGGAGAGACACAAGGGCAATGAGACAAACAATTGTACATTGTACAAAACCTCCCACCTTCATCACTGCCCCATTGGTTAAAATGAGCATCAGAAGATTCTCAGATGCTTTTTAGGATGATGCCTGGGTTCACAGTCTAACTCCATAGTAACATGCTTAACAATCATCTATTTAGCATTTGCTTAATAGTTGCTACATCCTGCCATGTTTATCTTTTCTGGGTCATCATGACAACTATCCTCAAGTAGACTTCTGCTTAAGCTTATGCTGAATGGATTTCATCTCGTCAGCGCTTCTATCTGTGTTAATGTTTCACCGGGGTTATAATAGAAGAGAAACATAGAGAAGCGAAATATGCTGATCCTTTTACATTTTTCTTTTACAGGAATAATTATTTCTTCTTTTTTACTTCTCACATGGGTAACCCTTGGCTTATTGAGGCTACAGTAACAGTAGTTGATAATTGAGCCTACAATTACAATAGTAACTTGTGAGGGTCATCGCATGGCTGATTTTATGATCTTGATAGTAGCAGACGTTAAATAAACTCTGTGTAAACCCATTGTTGGCTATGGGGCTTTTTTTTTTTTTTTTGCAGGAAACTGGAAGTAAATGTCAGTTGCCAGTAAAACCATCATAAATCATGATCATGTATACAGCCATAACTGTGGGCCCGTTACTGAGTGCCCAGAATGTGGTCATGTGACTATAGAGCTGCCAGAATCTTAAACTTGGATCATAAGTAGGTTTTTGGGGATCCATCATAACTTCGAACAATCACTAATCAACCAGTAACAAGTTGAGGCCTACCGGTAAAAAGGAAAAGGTTCATGCCTGCTCCTATCCATTATTTTGACATTATTTAGCACCTTCTGTCATCATCTCCAGTGTATCCTGGAAAATGGGATGGAGAAATACAAAACACTATTTGTGGTTGCTCCATCACTGGAGGTTTTAAAGAAGAGATTGGATAGCCATTTGTCCAAAATAGTATAGGGTCTCCTGCTTGAACAGGGGGTTAGACTAGAAGATCTCCAAGGTCCCTTCCAATTCTGTTATTCATAACAAGATTGGACAAACATTTTCAAACCTTGGTATTCACAACCAAACTCTCTCCAAAATCTGTTTTTCTAACTAAAAATTGATATTCCAGCTGTGGCTTCTTCTACCTCAAATTGAAATGATGCACGCTTCATGCTTGGATTGAATTTCATGTGCAGCTTTAAATTCCAGCTTTGAGAGTGCTGAATAAAGGGCCAGAAGTAGTCTTGCCTTCTCCTTGCCCATTACAATTAGGGATCATATGAGATGGAGGATTAAAGCATCAGAGATAAGAAGGCCTTGGAATTGAGTGTGCAGTGTATCGAGTGTCTTTGTCCTGATAGCACCAATTTTGGAATTCAATCAATGGTGGGATTCAAGTAATTTAACAACTGGTTCTCCTAGTGACTGGTTGGGTGGCTTGGGGGAGGTCATGTGGCACCTTGGGGTGGCACCTTGCTGTGAGTGACATCGAGCTGGCTATGCCCATTCAGAATGGTACATAGGAAATCTGTCTCTGCAGCATCCATTGCTTGGCAGCCGGCAGGCAATGAGGCGGCAGTGACAGGCAAGCATGCTGGGCCTCGGGGACTGTGGGGAAGGCAGAGAGAAAGGGAGGCAAGTGGCCTCAGGGACAGTGGGGAAGGCAGCAGAGAAGGTAGGCAAGCATGCTGGGCCTCAAAGACTGTGGGGAAGGCAGCGGGAAAGGCAGAGGGGAAGGCAAGCAAGCTGGCTGGGTGGGTGATGTGGAGGATTCAAGCCTTGCTGCTTGCAGTCACTCACCCAGGCAGATCAGGGTAGCTCAGCTGGGCCATGTGGAGAGTGCTGCATGGGATTCAACGACACAGAAAGCAGGCAAGCTGGTTGGGCCATGCGGGAGGCAGCTAGGCTAGGATTCAGGCCTTGTTATTTGCAGAGTCACCCAGGCTGACAGGCAGATCAGGGCAGCTCAGCTGGGCCACGTGGAGAGTGCCACGTGGGATGCAGCCAAAAGCAGGCAAGCTGGCTGGCCCTCAGAAACCAAGCGAGGGAGTCAGACAGAGAGCAGCAGCAGCTATGCCAGGCAAATGGATGAGATGAAGGATGAATAGGTGGGGAGGGGCAGGGCAAGGCATGGTCAGCCAGAGGTGGGATTTGCCAGTCCTCTGAACTGTGCAAAATCTTAACAACCGGTTCGTGTGAACCGGTCTGACCCGGCTGAATTCCATCATTGAATTCAATCCAAATGATTTGGATTCAATCCAAATGATTTGGATTCAGTCCAAATGATTTGGATTCAATCCAAATTTGAACTGAGTCCAAATCATTACCAGTTACAAGTTAATACAACAGCTGTATTTTCAAAATTTTCATCCTGGAGACTTTGTCTTTCTTCTTTATTACACAAATAAGGATTCAAATATATTGAGAGTGATTAGAAGAGATTAGACATCCATTTGCTCAGAATGGTGTTGGGTTTCCTACTTGAGCAGGGAGTTGGACTAGAGGATATCCAAGGTCCTTCCAACTCTGTGATTCTGTTATAATTGGGGGAACTCTTGCTCATCCTGTGAAATTTTTTTAGAAAGAAATGACTGACACCATTAACAAATACACACACGGTAACTATTCAGACTTTTATTTTAATTTCATGGTAATAAAGACATATTTGACCAGACTGCATGTCAGAATGCATTCTATATTTGCCTGAGGCCCATGAGAAATAAATACTTCCCACTGGTCATTTTATGAGAGACCAGAATCAAGAACTGTTGGTTTTAAATGTAATAATGCACTCTTGCTGAATTTAAAAACTTAAAAAACAGAGACTTAAACATAGGCTTACATCTGTTCTGTTGAAACCGTTTGGGTGTGCTTAATTCTATCCTAAAAGAAAGCAGTTTTCAACAATAGTAACAATGGAGCAGAAGGAATTTTGGCGGAACTTGGAGAAACCTTTTAGAAACTTATCCACCTGAAGTACAAGCAAAATATGGGCTATTGTAGACAACCTGATGTTTAGTTCTAGCTTTGGATTAAAGTAACACCTGAGAATTTTTGTACATTTGAGGCCTATATAACAGTAAATAATAGTTGCTGCATCTTTTGGTAATGAACATCATCTTGTAGGGATGCACTATCATCATCATCATCATCATCATCATTATCATCATCATGCAGAATAAATTGCTTAATACTAAATCCTTCATGTTGGCACCCATTTTTTAGATTGGGAATATAACTCTCAGAATTTCCAGTGAATGTGATCAGGTATAGACCTTCAAAATGTACATTGGGCAGCTGGGATTTCTTCAGAAAGTATTAGTAGTAAAGTAGTAAGTGTTTGGCTCTCAATTATTGGATGTGATCTCTGGTTGATGTGTAGATATTGAGGAACCAGTCAATTGTTTATATAAGTGGTTCTCAACCTGTGGTCCATGGAGCCCTTGGTGGGGGGATGGGCAAACAATGTCATCTCAGGGGGACTGAGAAAGCTTGATGCAGCCTAGTGCCTTAAGTCTTGGTGGTCTGTGGCCATGGTCCGTGGCCCAAAAGGTGAAGAAAAGGTTGAGAACCATTGTTTTATATGAATTCAAAATCTGCAGGGCAAAATGTACTCCATTAGGAGATTCAAGATGTTAAGAACAGTCATGCAGGCAAGTGTGAAAATCAATGCACAATCAAATCAATGAGTGGCTATAGCTGGCCACGGATATTTGAGAATTTGGAAAGGACTTAGAAAAGAGCAATATTAGTGCCACAATGAAAATACTGTGATGGGGAGATAAAAGAACCAGTTGCGAAAAGATTAAATGGAAGCTAAGGTGAGATGCAGCTACAATATTCAAAATATTGAAAAGTAAACCCGAAAATGGACAATATTTACAGTAAGTTGAAGAGCAGAACAGAAGCTTCAAGTTTCACTGTGTGCAATTATGTTTCTGCTTTTGCTACATTAATAAATGACACTGAATATATTGAATAAGATCATTGGTCTGTTTAACTTAGAATTACCTCTGCCAAACTAGCAAGGTTTCTTCTAAGCTTTAAGCAGAAGTCTTTTCTACAAACTAACAGATCTGGAATGCAGAAAAAACAGAAGACCACCAGATGACACCAAACATGTGATTGTGTACCTTCAATTAATTTTGGATTCCTAGTAATGATATAGACTTTCCCCATGATGATCTAGTTGTAACCTGATCTCTCAGGTTTTCCAATGATCTATTCCTTGATACTATCTACTTTAATGCTGGTTGTCCTCTTCTCTTTCTCAGTACAGGTAATCCTCGTCTTACAACCACAATGGAGCCCAGAATTTATGTTGCCAAGTGAGAAATTTGCTAAGTGAGTTTTGTCCCGCTTTACGACTTTTCTTGCCACATTTGTTAAGAGAATCACCACAGTTGTTAAATTAGTAACATGGTTGTTAAATGAATCTGGCTTCCCTATTGATGCTGATTGCGACAAGGTCGCAGGGACACTGCAACCATCATAAATGTGAGTCAGTTGTCTAGCATCTGAATGTAAAGATGCTTGACCACTGGTTCATATTTATGATGGTTGCATTGTCCTGGGTCATGTGACTCCCTTTCTTTGAATGTAAAGAGAGAGTCACGGTGAATTACGTGGTAAGATGCTGGGCCTCCGCACTGCTGAGGTCGACAGCTCGGCAGTTCGGTTCCCGTGAACGAATAAACCATGTGGGTACAAGAAAGGAGCCTCCCCCAAATACCTACCGGCATTCAGGCATCCCGCGGGTAAAGATAACACCCCCCCCCCAAAAAAAATTCCTTTCACAGAGGCAGCCAGCCACCTCAGTGATCCCTGGATAACATGTGCCATATGCTAAATAAATAAATGAATGGAAAGCATGTGACCATGGGGATGCTACAACAATCATCATGTCACTTTTTTCAGCGTTGTTGTAACTTTGAACGGTCACTAAATGTTGTAAGTTGAGGACTATTAGGTCTTCAACTAATGTGCCCGAAGTAAGATTCCTTGAGCCTCCAGTGTAGGAAACTGTTGTGGCCCGCCAGCGGGTAGTAGAGTTGGCAGCAGAGTTGGACAGTGAAGAGGTTGGGGAGGAACATGGGCCAGTCCTGGATGCTGAGGAAGGCTCAGATGAGGGCTCTGCATCAGAGGCAGAGATGGGGCCAGAGCAGGCTGGCAGTCCTCAGTTGCCTTTGGGCTCAGACAGCAGTGAGGCAGGGGAGCAGTTGGAGCTGGTTCCCAGCCTATGCATGCACAGAGCTGCCAAAAGAAAAGAACAGTTAAGAACTAAGGGTCGATGTGGGAGTAAAGCCACAAGTGGATGGTGAATGGCCTCTCCCACAGGGATTAAAAGAGGAGAAAAAGGGGAGGAGGCTTTTGCGGGAAACAATTTGTTCACTGCAGCATTGTAAATATCTATCTGTGCATCTCAGAGACTCTGTGACAAGCCCTTCCTTGTCAGCACTGCGTTTGAAAATATTTATATGGCAGTTCTCCAAGCTAGATAAGGTCTATGCTCCTAATTATATCCTTGAAACTGTTTGCCAGGCCTTTGGCTGAATGTGAAAGCAAGAAATTCACCTTCGTTTAATAGAAGGGGTTTTGCCGGGACAGAGTCTGCTTAGTGCTTTTTGGGGAAGCCTAGATCAGAAAAGAAACATATCTGCTTCCAGTGAGAACTTGGGGTTGATTTGTTTGATGATCCATTGGTTTGTTTTTTGGGCTGCCCACAATTCTCTCAGGGGGCTTCTTCAACACTAACATTCAACAGTATCAATGTAAGTATCCCTATCTTGCTTTCTCTTTTAAAGTCCAACTTTTACTTCCCTGGAATACAGAGAATACCATGGCTTGCACCATGTTCATCTTTGAAGGTACAATAACAATGTTGGAGGGTCCTTTCCAAGGCCTTCATGGCTGTTCTACCATGTGCTGGTCCGTAGCGTGGTGATTCAGAAAAATGTGTAACCTTATATTGGCATGTAGTGGTCATTCTGATTTTTGCAACCTAAATCTGATAGTTGTAGTCTTTTCCAGTTCCACTACCTGAGATTCGATTAACTTAAGTTGCTGGTGATTGAATTTAGGACCTTCTTCAATCAAAGTCTGAACTCTGCTCTGGCCCTTCTCACTTGTCAAATTTATTATTATTCTTTCAGGCAGGTCTCAGATCAGAGGTGGTATTCAGCAGGTTCTGACCAGTTCTGGAGAACCGGTAGCAGAAATTGTGAGTAGTTTGGAGTACCTGCAAATACCACCTCTCACTGGCCCCGCCCCCATCTATTCTCTCCCTCCGGAGTCCCAGCTGATTGGCTGGGTCTTCTTTTGTTGTCCTGCACAGGAGAACGGAGCTGGAAAGTGGGTGACTGGGGTGGAGAGGGAATGGGATTTTGCAGTAACCTTCCCCTGGAGTGGGGTGGGAATGGAGATTTTACAGTATCCACCCGCTGCCATGCCCCCCAAGCCATGCCCCCCAAGCCACACACCCCAAGCCACACCCACTATGCCATGCCCACCATGCCACACTCACAGAACTAGTAGTAAAATTTTTTTGAATCCCACCACTGTCTCAGATACAAATCTATTGAAAACCAAGGGAGAACGGAAGAGATCAGGACTCTAATAAATATACATTCCAGACACTGGAAGCCCAAATGAAGGTTTTTTAGGCCCTATGGGTCCAGAGGCCATTAGCTGATCAGAGTTGAACCTATTATATTGGACTAACAGTGAGTTCTGATCTAGCAGGCCTCAACCTATTTTCTTGGACAGTGGAGTCTGCAGATGGATTGTTAAAAGAGGAAGCTGATTAAAGGAGCCTGTATATACAATAAACCATTGATGAAAGGGGAAAAAATGTGCTGAAAAAGTCTGTTAAGAAAGTAGTAATTCTACTGAGGCACACGCGAGTAAGTTTGTCACCACAGCTGATAATAATCTGAGGCACTGATTGTAGATCTGGTTCTTTATTAGAGTTTAATATTGGTGGCTGTCTTGTCTAAGACTAATGGCGATTGATTTTTTTCCCCTGGAATATTACTTTAATCCTATTGCTCTTTTTCACTTGCTACTTTCCTGCTCCAGCATAAAAGACTGGGACTTTTTTTAATATTTGGAAGTATTCTTTTTCTTCATGTAATAAGACACACTATCTTTTCTCTACGAAGACTGCAAATAGAGGAGACTCATGACTAAATAAGGATGTCTAGAGGGCACGGTAAAAAAGAAAAGTTAAGAGAATACTCACAACATGCAAAGCTATGCCCATTTTTAATGTGTGTCACTGTGATTACAGTGCAGGTGGCTTGATTCTGCATAGCAACACGGGATTTGTCAGAAACACATGATTAATCCACCATAGCTTATTTTACACCACTAATGTAGCAATGCCTTTTGCATTACTATTCTTTTGCATTACTATTTATTTGCATTTTAGTATTTAATGACTATAGGGCTCACTGTTTAAGGATCGATATTATAGTATAGTAAGGCGATGTAAGGACAGATTGGATGCCAAGTTGTGATTTTAATATGGATTTTATGAGTTGTTTATTACTTTATTCTAGACTTTGAAACTGGATATTCTTTGAGGGTTTTTGTTTTTCTTTTGTTCTGATCTTTGGTCTTTGGCTGTAACAAGCTTGATTGATTGAATGTGTGTCATATGGCAAAACACATAAAAACCAAACAGAGCTTCAATGGCTCCTATCTTGACATTAAAAACAAAACAAAACACTACACTGAGTGGACATCCCTGGAACTAAAGTGATCTAAGTGTCATATGCTGGCAACACATTATGAAAACCTTCTCAAATAATCACAGCAGAGAAAACTTTCTCATTGAAAGTGGTTTACCCATATCACAGTTCTGTTGAAACCTAAAATGTGCCTAAGACATGACTGACTTTGGATTTGCTCCTGTCGTGAAGGCTTTCATGACAGGCCTGTCAAACTCAATGTCATTGAGGGCCACTTCAGGGTTGTGTTTGACCTCGGGAGGGTGGTGTGTGTGTGTGGGCATGGTCAGCTTGATATAACTCGTGTCAGGGATGCCTGTGGCAGCCTAAGTGTTTTACCAGCGAAAACTGGCTCCCGAGCTCCGTTTTCACTGGCAGAGGGTTGCAGGAGGCCATCCCAGCTGAAAATGGAGATTGGGAGCCCACTTTTGCTGACACAGATACAACAGGCCAATCCTATGCTCTTTCGGATCTAAGCACCCCGTGGGCCACATCTGGCCCTTGGGCCTTGAGTTTGACACCCTTGATCTAAACTAGGAAGAAATCTTTAACAAAATTTCAAGGAAGCAATAGATATGAATAGTTCAGGGTCCATGCTGGGAGATAAGCCGCTCTTCTCGTAAAATAGCTTCAAGTACATCTTGAAACATTGACAAGTGGAAAAGCATGAATTGCACAACAAAAGTGTGTGTCTGTATGTGTAGGTGAAAACCACACAAGTTTTTAACAGTCTATCAAGCAGGAGAAAGTTCAACTGAAGATCTGCATTGCTTGATTTAGGGATAATTAGAATCAGACACTTGTTTTCTACGGATGCTATCATTATTATTATTTTTTGCTAGAAAGGGTTTTTGTTTCCAGAAGAAATGAAGGAACAAAGGTTTATGGGAAAGCACTGACTCAGAATTGGTAAGGATAAAAATTAAACCACAGCCTGCTGTGTTCTGGAAATCTGGACAAAGAATAATGGAGAGAAGAGCTCATGTTGGTTGCAACAGTCTTAAGCCAGCTACAGTTATGTGGAAAGTAAACATTTCTGCTCAAACTCGTCTGTGAGAGCAAAAAAACCCCCAAAGCAAAAACAGATTTCAGGTATAAAGGTGAGGGTCAAGACAGATTAAAAACATAATATATTTGTGGACACCTATCTGTAGTATAAATTATCCTTGTTCAAGGTGATTGAGATTTTAACATATCCTTGGCTTGTGAAATTTTGGCTTGCTTGCACTAACTGATAGTTGATTGAAAAAGAGTTTGAGGTCAATATGGCACACCAGATGAACAACAAAAAAAAGTGAACCCCAAGACTAAGTTGGATGTCAATGGAAGAAAATGTCATTGGGCAGAACTGCTTAAGAACATACTTGAACAAATGCAATTCTACTTAAGAAAGAAACTAGGAAGATCTTGATGGGCAATCACCCTATTTCCTTGCAAAGAGTTGTGATCTGCATTCATTATCTTTAACATTTTCTCCATATGTCACCTAAAAAGTAGATGTTCTAATTTTCAACACTTCCAGGAGTGAAGATAAATATACCAATTATACAGTAATGTGTGCTCACTACAGTAGGCTTGTACTACTAGCAAGCCCAAAACTCAATCTGTTACTCTATACTACTTTAAATGGGGCATGTGACTTCAAAGGAAAAAGAATTAAAATCACTTATGGAGTAAGATGGTAATTGTTTATCAGTTCGCTATTCGTATTTTTGTCTGTTCTATTGAAAACAAGCAAGCATTTAATACAGCCAAGAATAACGTTGCCTATGCTAACCACCGATCAGCATTTTTTTTTATAGCTGGCTTTTGCTACAACTGTGTAGTAGAAAACACTGCATTTCTACCCAGTGCAATGAGAATGTTTTCAGACTGGCCACGTTGCTACTGAAATGTTATGTGTGTCTTCAATTGTTGAAAGTCAGGGGATTCTTGCAAGAAGACAGAAATCTTTTATCTCCATTAATTTCTTCTCTATTATTTAACATGCAACAGAAATATAATCTTGCTTGTTGTTTTTGGAGAGTAGGTGCAGCAAAGGAACATACGTGCTCTCATTCTACTACTTCTACAAGTGAAGAGTCAAAACAGCCACGACAATATCCATGTGAGTTACCAAGCCAACTTTGCTACTGAAGCAATGCACATGGTGAATCACGCAAGATATATAATCTCAATGCAGATACCTGATACATTCCCAATACACACCAAATTGGCTAGAATGTCTGTGTGGAGACCATGTATGGATTGCAGATACTGTAAAACAGGATATCATTCCGTGTATCACTAACACAAAATATTTCTACGTTCCTATCGGGGGTGGGTGGGTGGGTAGGGTAAAGGGTTATCGGTGAACATTTCAGGTGTGCAGAATTGGAACTACCGGTCCCATAAAAAAAAAAAATCATGCAATCTGCATATATAATATAATCCATTGTTTGCCATGCTAAAAACAAAACTCAATTAAACCCAAACCCCAGACCCTTTAGTGAAAGTCACAGAGAGTTCCCTCATGGGGATATAAAAGTTTATGCACAGTGATGAAACTGGAAACAGTTTTCCGGTGTAAAAAAGCCCCACCAACTTTGAGGTGGAAAGAGTTCTGTTGTTGGTTACATGCCACGCTGCGATTCCATCAGCAAATCAGAGGCTATTCAGAACTTATCTTGTTAATCAGATCAGTTGGATTTGGGTCCAGTTCTTGGTGGCTGTTTTCTTCTGGCAGTGCCATTTCTTAGGTTTCTTTTAAAAAATTATTATTATTATCATTCTTTCAGATGGAAAAGTTCGTTTCTATATCATCTGGCAGGGCAGCAGCTTTAGAGGTTGGTGATGTTTATGGGGAACTCTCTGTCGAGGCTGTTAAAACAGAGAAGAAAGGAAAAAGAGAAGTAAATACAAGCTGAGTTTGAATCAACTGCAACATATTGTTGTTCAGATTGGGCAGACAGCTGAATGGTTCTCTCCAACTAAAGTTCAGATTTGCATTAAAGCTTAAAAAAAAAAAAGAGCAAACCCCACTTCCTTCTAGCACTGATGATGTTACCTAGTTTGGTAATGAAATGTCTTCAAGAAAACCACCAAACTCAGAGAGTACCAAGGACCCCACAGCTTATGCACTAATGGATAATTATTTTTTCCATTGTTCCCCTAGGTGATGACCCAAAGTGTATCAAAAATATAACAAAAACCAAAACGTAAATAAAGGTCCTTTAATGCCTTCAACTTGGCTTCACTGTTTAATTGTTCACAGTTGAAGATTAAACTATTTTCATAATAACTTTCCAAACGAAAAAAATACAGTTCAAATTCAAAGAGCAGATAACGAAATAAAAACCAAAAACAAACCGCACTGAAGAAAGTTCCACAACAAACCGGGATAAATAATTACAAACTTCAGGAAGATAACCAGGTACAGTCCATTGGAAGAATGCCAACCAAGATAAACCTCATCCAGGAAAAACACTCATCCAGGAATAAAACACTGATTTGTCTCCAGCGTTTGTTAGCACGCAGGTCCAAACTCTTATGCAGATCTCACACCTGCAACCCATGAAGAGGATCAAGGCCCTCTCCTCCCGAGTAGACCACGTTTTTCCCTGATCCTCTCCTCCCTGCGTGACCTAGGATGGATAGGGGATGGGCCTGGGTCCTCCTCTGACTGCTCAGCCGGCCTCTGCCCTTCCCCAGCCTCCTCCACCGCCTCTGGAGCCACACTTCCACTCCCTGTTGGCTGTTCCTCCTCTCTCTCAGAGTCAGTCTCCACCAGGGGCATGATACCCTATATCCCCCAACACTTTAGAAGGCAATGTTTTCCTTAAATTAAGCACCATTCCAGGTCATCACACAATATGTCCATGTTATCTTCTAATTTACTTTCAGAGTTGGAATTTACATATGGTTTCCAATTCAAGAACTTTTTTTTTTCAAGATCATCTCGGTCCCACTGCCATCTGTTTTGACTTGAACATTATTCTCAATATTAATTACATCAATTAGCGCATTAACCATAGGTCACATCAGAAGTATTTGAATAGCTGTTTCCAAATTATTTGATCAATATTCTTCTTAATATAGCTTGGTGTTTAATATTTTTGTGATCTCAGAATACTTTCTGTGACCCTTCAAATCAACTCTTTTTTTTTTTTTTTTTTTGCAGATCAGTGAAATGTTCTCACTCTTATATCCAATCATTAACCAGTCCCAAATAATTCTGCTTTGTATTTCTCCTGGCCATATTTTCTCCAGAGCCATATCTCAAAAGGTAGGGTTTTCAGAACATCACCAATGGGTTCAAAGACAAAAATGATCTATTTCTTGTACTGTCTTCATGAACCAAACTTGCTACTATATTTTTACAGTTATTGAATATGCGTCACCTTCTTGTTTGTACAACATGCAAGAGGACCTAAGAACAACTTTTTAAAAACCAGAGCCTTAAAATCAATCTTTTAGTCTGTTAAAACAATGATAAACTTGGCAAAGGGATTTGTTTCTGCCGCTATCTTATGTGATTTCCCCCCACCAATCTGCCATATTCTTCCTTCTTTTATTCACCTGGGTGTAGGTCTGCATCTTTTGCCAGTTTCTTCAGTTGTCATTTTCTTTCCACTTTAAAGCATTCATTAAAATGGATGCTTCACTGCTATTTTATTGGAACTTCCATCCATAGTACTTATCTCAATTTAGGCTACTCTGCTTGATGCATGGAATCTTAAGTTTCAAAAGCCATCAGCCTCTGCTTGAAGGCCTTTTATGAAGTCATCTGGCCTTATGAATTTATTTCCAATTTGTTCTCACTGTTAAAACATTTCTGCCAATATGCAATTGGAATTAAAGTCCAAGAGATCTCAATCTGCCTTTGAAGACAGTGGAAAAATAAATCCCAGCCCTCTTTAATAGGATGATCCTAAAAACGACCTCTAACTAGGATTAGAAATAAGCAACTTATCATGTTGTATGGATGCATCTGCTCGTCTTTCACCTACTCAATTACAATATGCTTGTTCTATCAATTTGAAGAATGTCCTTACGGAAGAAAACAATGGTAAAGCACATCTGTCCAGTTACTATGAAAACTATATGGACATGGTCATGAAGTCATCAAGAATCAAGCACAGATCTAAGGTGACTTCACTTTTTCTGTAACCCACATTTACAAGGTAAAAACACGCGGAGGTTTTTTTTAATGGATTAAAAAGATAATTCCAATAAAAACTTTTTTTTAAATGAAGAAAAATTTACTATAAATAAAACTCACATCCTTATGATAAGTGGTAAGTGTAATCTCACTGTAATCTTAGAGCTGGCATCTTTCCTTCCTCTTTCAACTTATTTTTCAATGGATAAAAACTAATTAAGGACAGAAGCAGCCTAGAACTAAGGAGTAACTTCCTAACAGTAAGAACAATTAACTAGTGGAACAGCTTGCCTTCAGAAGTTGTGGGTGCTCCATCACTAGAGACTTTTAAGAAGAGACTGGACAGACAATTGTCTGGAATCGTATAGGGTCTCCTGCTTGAGCAGGGGGTCAGACTACAAGACCTCCAGGATCCCTTCCAACTCTTGTTATTCTAACACAAAATCTGCCATTCATTGAATACTATTCTTCTAAGCTATTAGACAAACAGCAGAAAAGACTTGGGAGATGATATATTCTCCCCACTGATTTTGAGTCAGAAGCAGATGCCATTCAGTTATTTCAAAGGGCAAACTGTCCCAGAGAAGTTAATGAGGCACTAACTCTGCTTGAAAAAGCCCTAATCAAGAAAAGATGAAGTGTTTTCCACATGAGCTTTCCTTGAGGCACATCAAGTGCATTGTCTGTATCCTGACTTTTAAATGTCTGATAAAAACATTTTCTTCTTCTTCTCAGAACGAAAAGAAATAAGCAACAGCCTTATAATTTCCATGGACCCTTTTCTTAAGCTGCTTCCAAACAAGACACGAACGAAAAGGTTCTTTCAAGTTAATGCAGGATGTCAGCCTTCGGAGCATTACCCTGTTGTCTTTTGCCATTTCATTTTTTTTTCTTTTAGAAAACTCAACAAAGAGGCATGTTATTAATCGGCGGAGCACGTCAGATGATGGCTAAAATAAGGGCAGCTGCCACTTTTCAAGAGCAAGTTAAACACTGACACTGCTCTTTGCTTCTGCAAAGTCTCCCACACCCAGCAAGAAATGTACTAAAAACTGTAATTAGACACTCTGCCTAAAAGTGTTCTACCAATACACTGTGCTTGATAAGAAATCACTGATAAATAAAATATACACCAGAAAAGCCATGGGTCTCAGCCTGCCAAGAGTGGCTCAGCAGGAGTAGTATTAAGAGGGTTATTCCTTCAGGCAAAAGTGGCTGCCAGCCACGGTGCCATCCAGAGACAGGGTAAAAGCAAGAATGGTTCCAGGTTCCGACAATTTCCCATGGGTCACATTAAGGGTGAGGTTGTTCTTGATTCTGATTTTTCACCGAACAGTGGAAAATCAGCAGGAGAAGGTTGCTCAAAGCTTCCTGCAATTAAGAACACCCTGCCAAGCAAGTACAATTTGTATACCTCCCATGTGCAAATTGAGACATCACTCTATGCATTTTTAATTCGACAAAGCAGTTCTCTAATAAGCACATCGACGATGCCTAAGTTCAAAAGTGGTTGTGAACATCTCACCGCTGGACAGGGAAGCAGTATGAAAATGAAACAAGAATATTTTATGGAGCAGTTCGAAGTGCTATATCCCAGAGAGAGGCTGTAGTTATCTGTAGGTGGTTGGTAAGTTCAAGAGAATAGTAGCTTGACTTACCATGACATATCTTTTGGGCCACAGGAAAGTGGACCTGACAGAAAAGGGTTATTTCCACATCTTCCAATTAGAAAGCAAAGCTTAGGACTTCTTATTATTTCATGGAAAATATCCCTTCCCTTCAGCCATCTGCACTGACTTCAGCTGAGAAATTCAACTATTGTTGTATAGTATATTCATGTCCAAGTAACAGACCCAAAGCAATCGAGACTCTGAGGCCTAGAGTTCCCTCAAAGTATGAATTTATTAGGAATGTCATATTGGCACAGCTGGTGAAGGACCCGAGGTTTTCCCCACTCAAATCAAAAGTTCTTGCTCTCAGGTCACACATCCATCCCATAGTCTGAACAAGTCACAGTCCCAATGTTGGCTGGCTTTTGTCCATGCCTTTCTAAAACCTGGTAGAGAATCCTTGGCTCCCATGAAAAAGAATGTTATTTTGGCTACACATCCCCCAGCTATCTCTATCTTCCTCCTCACATTCCCACAGCTCCAACTGGCCTTGCTATAACAGCCCTGAGGATGCTCCCAAAATGGCTTCAGGACTGACAATTCAATGATTGTAAGAAAGCTTGCATACAGGATTGTAAAAATAACGTTTAATGAGATCAAGCTGGTCTGGAAGGACTATGCTGCAGCAGTATTTCCAGTGTGGATCAATCAAATGGTTTATAGTATTCTCTGCAGCCCACGGCAGTCAAAATCTGGTCAAAAAAGTCAATTTTCCTATATTGTAATATTTTATAATGATAGGTGACTTTGTCCAGGTACCCTAAAATGGTACTGATGTCATTAAGACTATCAGTGCACCTGCTCCCTTTGCAGACTGTGCTAAGAGCAGAAAAGGGGGGACTATTCACCTGCTAATTGTAGAGAAGGAAACACATCTCTCCTGATTCCTCCTTTTGTGTGAGACCAAAAAATGATTACATCTTTGCTATCTCATTGAGACAGATTCTGAGTTCCACACACATCTAGTTTGAACCAGATGAATTGAATCAGCCATCAAAAGGCGCATAGAGATAAACAACATTTACATACCATTCAAAAGAGACAATACAAAAAGCTAAAAAGGTAACAAAAAGACTTCTTCACCAACGATCAACACACAAATAAACAGGAATTAGGACCAGGAGTAACAATGAAGCAGTTAACAGTACCCTAATCAAAGATCTATCAACTCAGAAAACAAGCAGTAAACAACAGCCTATAAACAAGACGCTATGAAGGAGAAAACAATCCCCACCAACAATAATAGGACAAGCCATTGAATATAAACAGAGAGCAAACTCCACTCCCTTTCAGCACTGAAGACATTATCTTTTTTTGTAAAACGTTTTTTATTTTTTCACATTTAAAAAACATCTTTTTTTAGTGAACAGCATGATTCCAGGTTTTCATATTTCAATACAAACATGACCTTGGTTACATATTCATCTTTCACATTTGATTTCATATCATATCATTACATTCCATATTTTTATAAATGTTCTCAAATCCTTTTCTCAAACTTATTTTATATATTTTCTATTCATTTCTTAACTTATTTCTTTTTACTTTAAATAATTCTCATGTCTTCATATTCATTATATTATACTTTTATCTGTCACATTTGCAATTTCATCACATATTCTTATTTCATGAATTCCAAAAATTCCATCCTAATTCAAATAATTCAAAAAATTTCCCCTATAATTATTAACTTGAGTGTACCACCCCTTTACCTTATACATCATTTAATCAACTCCTCTTTAATTCCTAATAATAGTTTATCACTTTTTAATTGTCACCTTAAAGATTAATAACAATAATCTCCTAACAACTACGTAATATGTATACATTTTATGCCAGATTCTGCATGGTATTTTCCCCTAGCACCGAAGATGTTATCTAATCTGAAACAAAATGTTTGCAGGCAAACAAGCTCAGAGACCAGCAAGGACCCCTGATGTATATTTTTAGTAAGGCATTGTGAATATAGACAGAAAAGTGCCATGTAGTTCCTTTCACAGATTAATATCTATTGTAATATGTTGCTTGGTCCCTTCCCTCTTACCATATATACATCAAGGGATTCTGGAACTTTTCTTGTGATAACATATGGGAAGCATAAATCTATCAAATTACAAATTTGGATGCTCAGATACATTTTGTGGATATTCAACTAAGCCATCCTCAACTCCTGTGGAAAAAGTAGGATTAATTACATATATTATAGATTAACAGGAAATAATATGAAATAAAGGCGTATATTAGGATGGGGCCATGATGGCTCAGCAGTTAAAGACTCTGAGCTTGTCAGCTGGAAAACTGACAGCCCAGGTTTGAGACTCGTATGCCACACAATGGCTCCCATTACTTGCTCCAGCTCCTGCGCACCTAGCAGATCAAAAGCATGCAAACGCAAGTAGATAAATAGGTAACACTTTAGTGGGAAGGTAACAGTGTTCTGTGCACCTTTGGTGCATAGCCATGCTAGTCACATGACCATGAAAATGTCTTTGGACAATGCTGGCTCCCTCGGCCAAGAAATGGAGACGAGCACCATGCCCTAAAGTCAGACACAACTGGACAGGAAAATCTTTACCTTTAGTATGTTAGGTGTGTTAGAGAAATACAAACCAGTGAATCATTGAACAAATCAACCCAGAGTTCTAAGTCAAGCACAAATGACCAATCTCAAATGCTCCTGCACCAACACAATACAGCGTTGCCCACCCCAGTTCCCATAGCCAACCCATCAGGATACCATGCTTGATCATATTGAATTCAAACTTGGATTGAAGTAAAATCATGCTGACTGGGGAATTCTGGGAGTTGAAGTTCGCATGTCTTAAAGCTGCCAAGATTGAAAAACTCTAGCTGTAACACTCAATTAAAGCTAACATGGATAAGAGCTTGAACACTGCCTGCCAAGAAGAATAAGTAGCCCTGTTAGAAGACAGGCCAGAATTGAACAGGATTAAGCCATCTGCATAGACTCATACCTGTTACCAGGACCCAGTGTTTATAGCAAATGTAGACCAGAGGTCAGCCTTAATTTGTCAGATCTTCATTTTTACATTGGGGTGGAATAGACATGATCAGATCAGTCACCAAATACAAACTACTTATATGTTGATCAGTGGTGGGATTCAAATTTTTTTTTACTACCGGTTCTGTGGGCTTGGCTTGGTGGGTATGGTGTGGCTTGGTGGGCGTGGCTTGGTGGGCACGGCAGGGGAAGGGTACCGCAAAATCCCCATTCCCTCCCCACTCCACTAACCTGCTTTTCAGCTCTGTTCTCCTGGGCAGGGCAACAAAAGAAGACCCAGCTGATCAGCTGGGACTCAGGAGGCACAGAATAGATGGGGGCGTGGCCAGTCAGAAGTGGTATTTGCCAGTTCTCCGAACTACTCAAAATTTCTGCTACCGGTTCTCCAGAGCTGGTCAGAACCTGCTGAATCTCTGATGTTGATTCAGCAGAACTGCCCTATTTTCCTAAGAATTTGAGATAAACATGAAACTTTTTGTTTTCTAATGAGAATGACAACACTTGGAAACTCTGAGCACCCTCAGGGATGGGAAAGAGAAGCATAATTCTTTCTCCTTTAATTGCCACATTCTTAACAGAAATTGCTTCTTTAAAGCTGCTACTCCTTTGCATTTTGCAAGAAGTTCCCAGATTTCTGATAATGCCACTCCCATGTTTTCCAAATCATATCCTAAATAATAACAGGTTCAAATTCTCAATAAAATGGTTCTCCTGCTTTTTGCAGACTCTTGATTCAGCCAGAATGGCAAATAAGATCATAGATCATAAAGGGGAAGGGGAAGAGGGAGAGAGAGAGAAAGAGAAAGAGAGAGAGGGAGGGAGGGAGGGAGGGAGTTATTATTGCAGAGTTTCCCAGCCTCATCAACTTTCAGAAGTGTAGGCTGCAATTCCCAGAATTCCCCAGCCAGCACTGGGAGATTACACTAGCCGGCATTTGTGGTCCATGCACCTGAACATTGCTGAGGTTGGGAAACATTGGATTATTGTGTTCTGTTTTGCCTTAGCAAATAGCAAATTCAGCCTCAATAGTCCTGATGCCTAAAAGGTTGCCTATTTTGCATGTAGTAGTGGCAGAATATTGAACTAAGGAAGAATGTCCTGACAGTAAGAACAATTAATCAATGGAACTGCTTGTTTACTGGAGTTGTGGATACTTTATTGCCGGAGATCTTCAAGAAAATATTGGAGAGCCATTTGTTCGAGATGTAATAAGGTCTCCTAACTTGGGCAGGGGGTTGAATTAAAAAGACCTCCGAGACCCCTTCTAGCCTTCTGTAAACCATTGTCCATAAGTTATTGGCATCCCTCTATCTAGCAGGATTTTCCTGTATGCAAGTGCCAGGCAATCTAACTTCACAGAGTTTAATTCTGAGTTGAAGCTCTTTGGGCTGTATGAAAGTCCTGGCAGATGCTCTCAACAAGTTGCCTTTTCTAAAGATGATAAGTCAAAGTTTATTGCAGCTTCTCTATGATCCACAACTAATACGAATTATATTCTCTATGCACGATCCTCAATAACAGAATAACAGAGTTGGAAATGACCTTGGAGGTCTTCTAGTCCAACCCCCTGCTCAATCAGGAAACCTTATATCATTTCAGACAAATGGGTGTCCAATCTCTTCTTAAAAACCTCCAGTGTCAGAGGATTTACAACTTCTGGAGGCCAGTTATTCCACTGATTAATTGTTCTAACTGTCAGGAAATTGTCCTTAGTTCTAGGTGGCTTTTCTCCTTGATCAGTTTCCATCCATGGCTTCTTTGTCCTGCCTCCAAGTGCTTTGGTTGGCTCCCTCTTCTTTGTGGCAGCCCTTTAGATAGTAAAGTAGAGCAACACATGACTCAGAATTCTAATTTTCCCGATGAAAAACCCTTTTTGCTGTGTTTGTATCAAAAGAGGAGGCTTTGATGATTTTATCAAGATGGAGAGATGGAAGGGAAGAGGCAGGAGACAAGGAAAGAATAGCTTGGCCTTTTTTGTGGGGACCATTATCTGCTTTTTCAGTCCTTGACTTAGAGATTGCTATTCTAAGAATTACATTTTTGTATTCATAACCAAGATACAAATTAAAATTTAATTTTAACATACTCTGATGGCAGAGGGTATGGAATGAAGAAAAGGAGATTTATGGTTTAATAGGCTACTGGTATTAGAATGCATCCTGATGCTGTCTTTATTTATGCTGCCACCCAAAATTAATTACTTAGATACCATGTTCATGGTGCATCAAATTATTGTAATGTTTCTTTCAGCTTATGGTGATGTATGCAACTGATGCTGTGGCATCTTCTCTACCAAAACTTGTGCCAGCATGATATGCTTCTTAGAACATGGACAGTAAAATTCTATTCATCAATCAGAATAGAACTCTTAGGAAGTTTCTCCTTAATTCTAGGTTGCTTCTCTCCTTGATTAGTTTCCACCCATTGTTTCTTGTCTTGTCTTCTAGGTTTGGAAAATAAGTTGACCCCTTCATCTTTGTGGCAGCCCCTCAAATACTGGAATACTGCTATCATGTCACCCCTAGTCCTTCTTTTCTCTAGATTGGCCATACCCAATTCCTACAACCTTCTTCATATGTTTTTGTCTCCAGGCCCTTAATCATCTTAGTTGCTCTTCTTTGCACTTTTTCCAAAGTCTGAACATCTTTTTTGCAATGTGGTGTGTCTAACCAGAATTGCCTCCCACGATGTTATTAGGGCTTACACTCTAGTAAACGAGTTCATTACAGTGCCAAACTAAAATGCTAAAATATTTTTTTGGGAAGAGCGGGAAGTCATTTTCAAATAGCAGATATTCTATAATACAAGTCAGACATAATGTGTGAAGTGCTCGAATTTCTTAGCCTGGAGAGGCTGGCATTACTTCTTTGGATCAAAGAATGTAGAAATGGATTGGCGGAATGATAGAGGAGAACAAAGAGAGCCCCAGAGAAGAGGAAGTCTTGGCACTTGTCACACAATTCCTTTTACCCATTTCTACTGTAGGAAACAGAAGATGTTCAAAGTAATAGCAGTTCAGTGCAAATGGCAGCCAAATGTTTCTCTCAAAAAATCAGCATCAGCTTTTCAGGTTGAGTCACTGCCAACCGCTGCTATCTTAGGAAGATCCTTGTTCTTTTCAATTCAAGGATCTTCTTGAGAACATTGACGTCATCCTACTATGTGAATTTTATGGTTTGCTTGGTTTTAAGCCATATTACATATCTAAGATATAACATCAAACCAACCATTGCTCTTTGCAAAACACAGTCAATGGCTTAGCGCGTGGTGGTGTGAGTCCAACTAATTATGCTTTACCGAACAAACTATGGTTCAGCAAACCACAGCTTAGCATAGTGGGTGTGCCGGCACACAGTGCTATTGTACCGATGATTGTATCTTAATGAGTAGCTTGCATGAAATGCTATCCTGCAAAAAACAGGCTGCCAGACAGGTGAAGCATTTGAAAATGGGGACTGTCTACAATTCGAGAAGAATGGTTGGTAGTCGAGAATTGCCTCCAGTTAGAAAGCTCTTCCAGGAAAGGTGTGGCTGAGAAGGACTGTGTGTAGGATGTTCCCACTCAATTTACTTATTTGTTAGATTCATATCTCATCTTTCTCCAGGGAGCTTCAAGCAGCCTACATAATACTTTCTCCTCCTATTTTCCTTGTTGGTAATAGTCCTCAGTAGGGTGGATGGAGAAAATGAATGGTAACCATGGTAGAAAATAAAACATACTTCTTTCACCGTGATAAAACTTGTCTTTCAGACATACCATGACATGGTAATGCCAGTAAATGATTATATGTATTAAATATGCATCCAATTAAATTATTAAGTATTGAAGTCCATTTACATAACAAGAAGTAAAAATGGAAAATTCCTGAAAGAAACGACTATGTGCAAGTCAAATGCCTAAATGGATTGAAATGTATTGATTGTGGGTGGACTTGAGCCTGATCTCCCTGTTCCCAGACTAACATGTTAATCAATGCTTGCACTGGTTTCTTATCTACTCTTTATTACTTGGATGGACAGATTTCAGATTAGATGGTGGGAAGCAGAATAACTGCAGACTGGAGAGCACATTGTTCAAATAAACTCTGCATATTAAAAAAGCACCACAATTATTTCTAACTTTTTAAAAGTCAACCTTACAGCAGAGACTCTGTTCAGGTCTTCATCCTGGAATGAAATGTCCTAGGAACGAAAACTTTTGAGATTGTACAGGGCACAATCATACTGAATGCAACGTTGACATGTAAAATCAATTTGAATCACAGCATTCAGGAATTATTGAGCGTCATCTGTACTTCAATAACTGTCTGGTTTAGTACAGCAGCTAAACAGGACAGGTAGAGACTCCAACGGATAGTTAGAACTGCAGAAAAAAAACAATTGCAACCAGCCTGCCTTCCATAGAAGACCTGTATACTGTTGTACAGGTCAGAAGGAGGGCTGAGAAGGTATCTGCAGACCCCTCACATCCTGGACATAAACTGTTTCAACTCCTTCTCTTAAGATGCTGCTACAGGGCACGGCATGCCAAAACAATTAGAGACACGGACAGTTTTCCCCTCATGCCGTCACTCTGCTAAACACCTAATCTCACAGCATTGCTTTATTTCTAAGTATATTTACCATATTGTATGGCTGTAGTATTATTATTATCCTTCTTGTCTTCTCTACTATCATTGATATTATTATGATTATTATTACTCTGTTGCTTTGCGTGCATATTCAGAGCTTCTGCACTAGACACAAATTTCTTGTTTTGTCCAATCACACTTGGCCAAATAAAGTATTCTCAAATTTGGGATCTCAAATTCAGAATACAGCTGGAAGGGACCTTGGAGGTCTTCTAGTCCAACCCCCTGTTCAAGCAGGAGTCTCTATACCATTTCAGAGAAGTAGCTATCCAGTCTCTTCTTAAAAACTACAGGGATGGAGCACCACAACTTCTGAAGCAAGCCGTTCCACTGGTTAATTGTTCTCCTTGTTTCTCCTTAATTCCAGGTTGCTTCTCTCCTTGATTAGTTTCCATCCATTGTTTCATGTTTTGCCTTCTGGAAAATAAGTTGACCCCCTCTTCTTTGTGGCAGCCCCTCAAATACTGGAATACTGCTCTCAGTTGCTATCACTAGAATATTGATAGCATCTGATTGGTATGCATATTCTATTGATAGGCTATTGATGTTCTATTCTATTCAAAGTTATTTAACATTTATTCAATTTATGAAGATGAAACTCAGATCTTATTGCCTTTTGTTGGTGATGAACAATCTGGAACGTAGGAAAGAATTTTGCCTGGGTGCTTTATATTTATGAAAATAGCTGGGTTTTCTGTATGAGATGTTTAATTCCCCAGAAGCCTTCTGGGAGGAAAAAAAAAAACCTGCTGACTTTGCCATCGCGCGGTTAAAGGCCTTTGTGCTCAGCAAACACATTGCAGCAAACAGCATTTTCTAGCACAGAGAATGGGTTGGGCAATCTTTAAGGAAGAACATTACTTTATTGCACATGTTAAGGCTTTCACTCTGTTTTAACTTTTATGTGCATGACAAAGAACAAAGAGCAATGGTTTAAATGCTTGCGATCTGCTAGCTGTGCTATTTATCCTCAGTCAATTTCACACCACTTCCATAACATCAGCGGGATACTTATTTCGAAACCATCGGATTCCTTTAAGCTGTTTGAGATTTTTATATTAAAAACAAATCAAACTTCAAAATTATAGAAGTGCAAACCCTCCTTATATTTCTTAATGGGGTTATTATTCTTTGGGGGGGGGCATATGAAAATGGCTCAGGGTGATGAAAGAACTGGTGGCAGATCTCATCGCTGGCAGGTAATAGGTGAAGCGAGTTGAATTCTCTTCACTCTAATAATGAGCTGACTCCACACCAGCACAAAATACACACAACTTCCATTCGCAGATTTTTATTGTTTTGCCATGCTCAACCACTTGCAAAGAAAATAATGGCCTTGGTTTAATCAACATGCTGAACCATGGGAATTAATTTTGCTGGGTATATTATGTAAACCAGGATCAAAGTTGCTCCTTTAGGGCTTTTATACTATGAAAATTGTGGCTTATTCTTTCTTGCATCAACAGCCATTTGAAGTAATGCAATCTGTTAACCATATTGTAGGTCATGGGTGTCAAACTCATGACATCACATTGCTGTCACGTGACTTATTGCAATATTTTTCCCCTTCATGGAGCTGAGGTGGGTGTGGTTTGTGTGTGATACATCTGGTCCACAGGCTGCCAGTTTGACATCCCTGTTGTAGGTGATCCACAGACCATAGTTTGAGAATTAATATACTAGGTCATAATGCGGTTTGGTGAATGATCCCATTCATTAAGGCTTAGCAATGATATGTGAATAATAGCCACTGGTGACATATGCCTGAGGACCTGTCATTCAATCCAACTCCAAAAATGCTAGAGAATTACTGGAAGCCAGACACTCAGACAAATCAGCCATCAATGGGCACATAGAGATAAACAACATCTACTCAACATCCATTCAAAGCAGGCAATCAAAAAGCCAAAAAAGGAAGAAAAAGACCAAAACACCTCCTCACCAGCAATCAACACCCAGATGAACAGAGATTAACACCAAGATTAATATTAGACTAACAATCAAGTGGCAAACAATAGCCCAATCAAGGAACTGCCAAATGAGCTGATAGAAAACAACAGCCAAATCAAGGAACGGCCATGACTAGACTTACCTATCCTGAAAGGGGAAGCCATTAGTGTACAAAATGAGAGCAAACCCCACTCCCCTACTAGCACTGATGATGTTAGTGCTAAATTTGATTGCTAAACCAGGCAGTTGCTAAACCAGAACTAGGTAGAAAAATACAGGTTCCTGTGCTTTGATTCTATCCCTAATGTATATGCCTCTATATAAACCATATGCACACCTTTAAATTGTTTCGTCCTCTTACATTTTGTCAATGGAGATTCAACAGAAGTTTTCGGCTAAAAATGAAATGGACAAATATTAATGTTTACCAGGAGTTCAGATTTAACAAGTGTGCATATATCTTAGCTCCAGAAATTCAATTTATAAAGCGAAGGAAGTTTGCTTAAATATTGTTAGGACTTGTACAGAATGCTATGGTTGATAGCAATGGAAGAGAGGTGATGGCAGTGATCCATCTGAGGTATTGTTTTCCCTTAAATGTTAGGACATATTTTAAAAAAAACCACCTCAATTCTACTGCATGTACAACAATTATCTTTAAACAAGCCCTGCTGTGGCTTAATTTTATTCACCGACTGTTAGTTTTGGCACTCTGAATTTTTCTCTTTGTTTTTAGCTCGTAAATAGGCATTTAATAACTGGTTCTTGTTTTTATGTTTTTCGTCTTTTGAAAGCCACTCTAAGCCACTCTCTGTGAATAATGCATACCCTTTTCAAAAAAAAGAAAAGAAAAGAAAAAAGTCCATAAAAGGCCATTCTAGATCTGTTCTTATATTGTGAAAGATATTCAAAACAACCTTGCTTTAACTTTAAATACACAGAGTTGATTGGAGAAGTGGTTTAGACGGCTTCTAATTTGTAAAATTCCCCGTTTCGTTTCTGCTCGGAATGGCTATTTTTATTTTCAGTTTTTTGTTGTCCATTTCATTATATAGAGCAGTATTTCTCAACCTTGGCAACATGAAGGTGGGGATTTCAACTCCCAGAATTCCCCAGCCAGCCAGCCAGCCTACTGGCTGGGGAATTCTGGGAGTTGAAGTCCACCCATTTTCAAGTTGTTAAGATTTGAGAAACACTGCATTCGTATGAAAGTCCAATTTTCCCCATGCTGCATCCACAGAAACGTAGCAGTGTCAGATATATCACTCAAAATAATATTACTAGACACCGTTAAGCTTTTCTTTTCCAAGAAGGAAAAAAATTGCAGTTTGATATGGCTCATTAAGTAGAGCCTCTTTCATTTCTACTAATGGCTACAAATGCTCGTTATCAATTGCTGAACTCAGAATGAGCAAACAAAGCAGGGCTAATGCATCACAAAAGAGAGTTTTGTTCGGCTGTTTTGACAGCTGTAGTTTGAATCATAGTACAAGAGCCGCAAATGGTATCCCATAATCTACACTGTTGCAACAGCAATTAAATGGGATCAGAGCCAGCCTTAAATTGATATTCTCTCTTCACCGAGAAGCAGGTAAGTGAAAGTTATTGTGGTGTGAAAAGGATGAGCTTATCAAAATTGGATCCTGATCTAGCTTGATCCGCTGCTAAAAGGCTGCCTTAGTGCTACTGAACTCAGCCCCTCCAATTACACTGAAGCCACTGGGCAAGATAATGTGCTGAAAAAAACTTTGAGATCCAAGTTTAATGCACAGGGCTACTCTACCTGGGCTGCCAAAATCCAGAGGATTGCCAAATTGAGGCTTTTTATGGTTTTTGTGTCTCTTTCCTGCCATCTGGTGATCATCTGGAGTTTTGCAACCCATGTATGCTGTAATGACCCTAGGGAATGATTGTTTTCAATTGTTTTTCCTGTTTTTCCCCTGGTTTCTGATCCCTCCTGAAGCCATAATAAACCCAGAATTCATGCCAGACTAAGTTAAACATCTCTTGCTTATAATTGATGCATTTCTACCTGGACAAACTATTAACATTAGATAATGCAGTACCAATAAGATGCAGTACCAATAGAGGGCGGAGCTGGCATCGTGACGATACGGCATGCGATCTTGGAGGTCTGAGATCGCTGCCGATATCTTTGCTCCTGGATGGTCCAAGTGGATCTAAACCATCCCGAAGAGACAGTGAATGTAAAGAGCACATCCTGTCGATCTCAGGGATACCGCAAAGTCTCTGGTAGATCCAGGAGAAGCTCTTTTTGCCAGCGGCAAAGAGGCAGCCATTAAAGCTGCTGAAGTTGGGACAGCTCCGAAACGAAAGAGAGAGTATGCCGGTTTGGTGAGAACTTTTTCTTTATTTTAAGATTTGAAAGGACACCCTGAGGAAAAGAAAGAATCTGTAAAAGTTTTTGACAGAATTGATTAAGCGGCGATTTTAAACAGGAATGTCAAAGTAATATTTTTATTATTTTTTCATTGCTGGATTTTCTACACATGACCTTATATTTTGAAACTGGACTGGTTTTTCTTTCTCTTCTTTTTATCTCTTCTTTTCTCTGGTGTTGAAGCTTATAGGAGAAAAGGTTAAAAGAAGGTTAGAAGATTAAAAGACAATGTTATTTGAAAATTCCAGTCTGGCTATCGACTATTGAAGCATTTTCTTATTCTATAATATACAAAAAGGAACAAACAGATATGGTGAAATATTGAATGAAAAGGGTGAACTTAAATCTATACAAAAACTAGAGGAACAAGGTATAAAGATGAATTGGTTTTCATATGCGCAAATACATTCAAGGTATGATAAAGATTCTAAAACAGAAGGTTTCTATGATAAACTGACTGACTTAGATAAGATTTTGACAGGTACTGATGAAAAGGTGGTTAAAAATTGTATGGATATTTATTAGAAATTAAACTAGAAGAAGAACAAGTTAAAGAAACTATGATTGCTTGGGGGAAGAATTTTGGATATGGGATCGATTTAGAGATATGGCAAAAATTGTGGTCTCAAAATTATAAAATGACAATGTCAACAGCATATAAAGAACATTTGTATAAGATTTTTTACAGGTGGCACTTTCCCCCAACAAGAATAGCAAGAATGTTCAAGAATAAATCCGAAAAATGTTGGAAATGTCATCAGATACCTGGCTCATATTACCATATGTGGTGGACTTGTGCAGATGCTAAAAAATACTGGACTAAAATCCACATGTGGCTGGAAAAAATGACAAAAAAGCATATAGATTTGAAACCAGAAATATTTTTATTGGGAATTTTACCTGAAATATATAGTAAAGACTTGAAATACTTGATTGTAAATGTATTAACAGTGGCTAGGATTGTACTTGCTAAAAACTGGAAAAATGAGAAAATATCATCACAGGAGGAAATCATTAAGAAAATATTGGAATGTGCTGAAATGAGTAGATTGACATTTGAAATTAAAGAACAAGAGGATAAACAATTTTATAAAATTTGGGATCTATTCTATCAATGATTAGACAATAAAATATAGTAATAAAATATGTAGACTTTTAGAAAATAATAAATATATAAAGATGAATTCTTTTCTAATTATATCTACAAAATGATTCTAGGATAGATCTGGGATGGTGATACGAATTGTTATAAAACAAATTAAGTAAAATATGATCATTTTGGAAAACATGAATGAATAAAAGTATAGTCAAATGATTGATTAATAATGATATTAATGTATTTAATATATTGATTGAAAATACGAGATTATATACAATGTAATTATAATTGAAGACTATGAAATGGAAGCACAAAACAATTTGTAAACCAACCAGCACACTGTATGTACATATATGGAAGATGGTTTGATGTTTTTATGTTTTGTTTGTTTATGTTTGTTTTAAAAACCAATACAATTTTTTTTAAAAAAAGATGCAGTACCAATAAAGGAGAATATTTGTAGCTTAGTGTTTAAATGAGGGGTCTTTGGCGCTCTCTAAGTTTTCTTGTTTTCTTGCAGACATTTAATTACCCAAACTATGTAACATCATCAGTGCTGGTCCAGCACTGATAATGTTACCTAGTTTGGGTAATGAAACCTTGAAAGAAAACTAGCAAGCTCAGAAAGCACCAAGGACACTCTCCCCAAAGATGCAATAATAATTTCCCAATGCCTGATGAATAGATATTGTCTGGCAATTTGTCTGGAACCATTAACCTGAAATCTTGTGTGATAACAAGAATTGTAAAAAAAATTGCAGTGATCACATCAGTGTCCACAGGGTTTCACCCTCGTTGTTCCATTTCTGAAGGGCTTTGGGAGAGATACTTGGTACATCATCTGAAAAATCAGTCTGGTAAGATCATGAAATATATTTCTAATTTGGAATGCTTGGCTGTGATGCCCAAAAGGACACGATGGAAAAAGAATCATCGTTGTCCAGAACATAGTCAGACTACACAACTCAACAGAAGCTACCAGATACTCAACTAGAGGAATATTAGGCTGAAGTCACTGTAAGTTGTTTATTGCCCTCTGTCAATATAACAGCACAGTCCCCTCTTGAACCCATTTCAATAACCATCTCTTCTTTGTCCCACCTTACTGGGTAACCTAACTGGCATTTCTGCTTTGAGAAATTGTAGGTCACTATTTATGAATTAACTCCCACATCACAGGACTTGATTCCAAAAGTAGGTATATGAATTCAGAAGGAGCATGGACATCCTTAAGATGATCACTCCTATGCATTTCCTTCTTCCCCATTTACAGTCATAAGATTAGTTAGTTTATGAATTTCACTTTGCTCAGACTTGAAAGTTTCTAAGCTAGATTTGTGATCTCATTTTCTAGTCATTGTCTCCCTGTCCTTCTTTCCAACTTCTTTTGCTCTTTATAATAGATTAATATGCCGGTAGGCAGTACCTTTTATATCAACTGTGTAGTGCCTGGGTCTTTTAGGAGCATTAAAAATGTGTTGGCGTTTCATCCTAATGTAAGCTGGGTGCTGTGCCAGGCAGCCTAGAGGCCTTAAGCTTTGTAGTCAACACATAAAGTCCTAAGCATACCTTAATTTGCAAAATGGAAACACTGTGTTCTTTATTATCTCCTGAGTAGCTTCTTTCACTCAATATTATTAAGGTAGATGATGATGATAGCTAGCTAGCTAGCTAGCTAGCTAGCTAGCTAGCTAGCTAGATAGATAGATAGATAGATAGATAGATAGATAGATAGATAGATAGATAGATAGATAGATAGATAGATAGATGATAGACTTCAGAATTCTGAAATTCACTTGCATTACCATTATCCTATTCTGTGTTTACTTACCTTTCACTCAACCTATTTCTCATGCTCTTTCTATTTTTCTCTTCACTCTGAAAGACTTTTAAGTGTTTTCTGCATTACATAATTGGAACATGGGACAGTTATAGAAAGGAATGGAATGAAATATCTGAGAGGTGGCCTTGGTTAAACCAAAGCACCCATGTTATAATGTGGATATTTTCAGAAACACAGCAAATTCTCATCTTGAAGGTGAGGTCAGTTCAGCAGGTCAGTTTATTTTAATCTGAATTAAAAGTGTAAGATAAATCACACCCAGACACGGAATCCATTTTTTTTTTTTGGGGGGGGGAGGGTTTATTAATAGCTAAATTCCTTCAAGAGAATCAGTTGTGGGTCTCACGCTAATGACTTGAGTCAAAGTCAATTTTGGTGAGTCCAAAGCAAAATAATGACAGGTTAATCTCCTCTGCCAACTCATTTCCCATCTTTTTCCTTCTGTTCTTTCTCCATTCCCACTGGGTTGTTAGGAAAGGGACAGTGATCTAAACTGACTGCTCATAAAGAGATTTTGAAATTAGACCGAGGAGTTAATTTATAGCTCTAATCCCTAAGCTAGATGAATCCCAGTGATACAGAAGTCTTTCCTTTTCTAAGGAATGCCTCTATTTTACTTTAGTGTCACTGCCAAGACTGTGGACCACACCTTGCCTTCAAGCAGCACCAAGTCTAGCTTTGACTCCCATCGTTGAATCATCACCAGAAATATTAAACTGAAAAAAAAGCTCAAAGTACAACAGGGGAAGTCGAGAGAAGAAAGAAAAGGAAATAACAGGCAGTTTGGGGAGGGGAATTTGAATCAATTCCTTCTTTGAATGAGGAGACATTTTGTAGATTACTGAAGAATACACAAAGGGTGTTGGCTCATATTGTACCATATACTGACACTGAACTGAACATCTCGTACTTAAAAAGTTGGCCCTCTTAGATGGAAAAATACAGCTGACTTGCCTGCACCTGTGGACGCACCCAATTACACCTCTTTTTGAAACGGCTTTTTGGAAAAGGAAGGAATGCTTCAGAAAACCTGCTTGCTATTTGGAAACGCTAGAATTGTTTAAAGCTGTCCTAGGCCAGCATTAACCCAGGTCTTCCTTCCTTCTCCATATTAAGAGCCTTTCTAAGAGTTTTGTAGATATAGATAACAGGTAGTCTTTGACTTATAACAGTTCATTTCATGACTGAAGTTGCAATGGCACTGAAAAAAGTGACTTCTCACTATTTTTCATCCTTATGACCCTTGTAGCAATGTGTCATGTGATCAAAATTCAGATGCTTGGCAACTGGTGCATACTTACGACCATTGCTGTGTCCCAAGGTCATGTGATCACCTTTTATAATCTGTTGACAAGTAAAATCAACAAGGAAGCCAGATTCACTTAATAACTGGCTTACTAACTTATCAACTGCAACAATTCACTTAACAAAAGTGGCAAGGAAGGCCATAAAATGGGGAAAAACTCACTTAACAAATGTCTCACTTAACAACATATATTTTGGGCTCAATTATGGTCATAAATAGATGCAAGTACCTGTATATGCCTCATGATCCCAAGACATTTTTGCTTCTTGACATGAAACAGCAAAGGGATCTCACCATGACTGTCCAACATTAAGTACACACATTGATCTGGTTTTTCTATCATAGGCAAGAAAAGCTGGTAAGTTTTTCTGCTAGTAAAAATGTAGTCATCAGTTAAAGATCTGGGAATTTGCTGCCTCTTTAGGATGTCTGAAAGGATGCCTTGAATGAGCAATAGAACAGTATCTGGAAGGGATCCTGGGCCAAAATGGATGCCTGGGTAATGCTAAAGGCAGAATTCTCAACTGAGAACACCACTGTTCCAGTCTAGTCCTTCTGCATAATACCAGAATACCATGTCACTGGAAGGCAAAATCTCAAAACCGCAACTCACTTACTTTGGCCATGTCATGCAGGGGAATTTATTTGAGTGGTGCGGTGGCCTAGAGATGGAGCTCTCGCCTCACAGTCAGGAGGCTCTGAGTTCGATCCCAGGTAGAGGCAGATATTTCTGGCCCACTGAAAAACAAAAACCCTCTGCACTGGTGACAGGAAGGGCATCCAGCCAGTAAACACTCAGCTCCACTAAGTTGCCCAGACTCCACCCCACAAGGGATTATGGGGTTGTTAAAAGAAGATGTGAGAAAATTCATTGGAGAAAGCAATTATGTTTGGAAGAGTAAAAGGAAACCAGGACGCCAAAGAACATGGTGGCCGGACACCATCAAAGCTGACACCAGCCACAGCATAGAACAAATCAAAGAAGTAGTGCAAGATTGGGAAGATGTAGAGAGACCCAGCCCCATAGAATCACCAAGAGTCAGACATGACTGAAGGGTAACGTCAGCATCATGTTATTCAGCCCCATGTTATTCAGGTCCCCCTCAATCCCAAGAATGCCACAGGTTAGGAATTTGAATTAAGTGGTCCTTATTTCTATTCTACCATCTGCTTTGTCATTCATTTTTGTCATACTTTGGACCCAGAATGATGCTATAAAAAGTAGCCTTTAGTAGAGCGAAATAAGTGATTGACTCCATCTGCAGATGGAATATCCTTTCTTCTTCCTCCAATCACACACACATGCAGGTTCCTTCAACTGTGATGAATTATATCCCCTACCTGCACAGCAGATAGAATGGCTAAGTGACAAAAATAGGGGGGGAAAAATCTCTCCTTTACTGAGAATACATTTGTCAATCATGGCTCATCCAAATTGTGTGATGTGTTCCATGAAGAGCAGTGTTAGAAAACTTTTTGACTGGGCTTGCTTAGAAATAAGAATTTGCTTGTCTGTGGCACTTTTTTTTTTAAACTTATGGATACAAACTTTGATTGAATGGCCTTCAACTAGAATCCATCCATAGAACGTGTCCATCTTTTGTCAATTCCAAAAAAGCAGTGCTGGAATTTGTAAAATTCCAGGCAGTTCATAAACTCTTTATCAGCATGAAGTTCATGAAGTCTTTATTAACAGACACAGACTTGAGAGAGTAATTAGAACTGCAGAAAAAACAATTACTACCAACCTGCCTTCAATCGAGGACCTGAATACTGCACGAGTCAAAAAGAGGGCTGTGAAAATATTTACAGACCCCTCACATCCCGGACATAAACTGTTTCAACTCCTTCCCTCAAAACGATGCTATAGAGCACTGCAAACCAGAACAACTAGACACAAGGACAGTTTTTCCCCAAATGCCATCACTCTGCTAAACAAATAATTCCCTCAACACTGTCCAACTATTTACAAAGTTTGCACTACTATTACTATTAATCTTCTCATCGTTCTTTATCACCCATCTCCTCCCACTTGTGACTATAGGACTGTAATTTTAGCGCTTGTATCCTTACGATTTATATTGACTGTTTCCTAGTATGATTTGATTGCTTATTGTACCCTATGACTATTATTAAGTGTTGTATCTTATGATTTTTGTCTCTTGACGAATGTATCTTTTCTTTTATGTACACTGAGCATTTGCACCAAGACAAATTCCTTGTGTGTCCAATCACACTTGGCCAATAAAGATTCTATTCTATTCTATTCTATTCTATTCTATTCTATTCTATTCTATTCTATTCTATTCTATTCTATTCTATTCTATTCTATTCTATTCTATTCTATTCTATTCTATTCTTGAGAACCATCAATAAGATAATTAAGTAGTTAGAGCAGAAGTGTGAAAACTTTAGAGGCTTTTGAACTTTCATCATTACCACATATTGGGTGATCTTGGAGTATAGCAATATCTAGAGGGCTGTAGATTGCCTACAATTGTGTTGAAAGCCATGGGACCTCATGTAACCTATTAAGAGAGAAGGTTGCTTTCTTACAACAAATCTTATTCACTTCCTTTCAGTTTTTCCCAAAGAGGAATCAGTGAGTGCCCCACAAACAGCTGGTCACGTGACCAACTGACCACAACACCACGCAGGACCCAGATAAGCAGAGAAGAAACTAAATGATACTTCAACCCAAACCCCAGTGAAGATGTTACCTAGTTTGGTAACAAAATATCTGGGAGCCAAACAGCAAGCTCGGAGAACAGACCCCTGCCAAAACCTACAACCCAAACTATGCATATTTTCAACAATTTCTAATCAGTGAGTAATTCTACCTGCCTCAGCTTTGAAGAAGTGATCCAATGAACACTGAGGGGAGATAGAGAGTGAGCAAAGGCACACAATTACTCACCTTCTGAAGTGGTTGCAAGTTTGATCTCCGTACAAGGTGTTGCTCTGCATTTGCTAGCTTCCAGTCAGAGGATTTAGAAAATTCTGAGGGATGAAATAATAGAAAATACTTGTAGCTTGGGTTTTAGATTTTGGCAGTGGCTTTGTTCTCCAAGCTTGTTTCAATTTAGTTTCTGAACATTTTGTTACCAGATAACATCATCAGCTGAAGGATTCTGAAGGATACATAGAAAAAATTGATAGATATAAGAATGGTTACTTGCCTGTAACTGAGGTATCAGTGGTGATCAGTGGTGGGATTCAAAAGTTCCCACCACCGCTTCTGTGGGCATGGCTTGGTGGGCGTGGCTGCAGTGGTGGGATTGCACAACTCATGCAACTCGCGCGATCATGCGCACATGTGCCAGTGGTAGGATTCTTTTTTTTTTTTACTACCGGTTCTGTGGGCGTGTCTTGGTGGGCATGGCAGGGGAAGGATACTGCAAAATCCCCATTCCCTCCCCAACCCACTAACCTGCTTTTCAGCTCCGTTCTCCTGTGCAGGGCAACAAAAGAAGACCCAGCCGATCAGCTGGGACTCGGGAGGCAGAGAATAGATGGGGGTGGGGCCAGTCAGCAGCGGTATTTGCCGGTTCTCTGAACTATTCAAAATTTCTGCTACCAGTTCTCCAGAACTGGTCAGAACCTGCTGAATGCCACCTCTGATGTGTGCACCAAACACGCATTAAAACAGTAAAAAAAACTAAGCTACTGCGCCTCTCAGCCATTTAGCACAGCAATCCGCTCTGGTGTGCCAAACAGCTGAGAGATTAAAAAGGACCTAGGAGCAGCGGTGGGTGGGCGGGCCCAACTGCAGAGTGTCGGAGAGACTCGAAGAGAACCGGTTCTTTACCAGCTGATCTTTGGCGCTACCGGTATACCAGAACCAGGCCAAACGGGTAGAATACCACCACTGGTGGTGATCTGTATATTCACACTGATGAAAATGTGTATCTTCACACTACAGGTAGTCCTCAAGTTACAATCACTAGTTTAGTAACTGTTCAAAGTTACAACGGCACTGAGTAAAGTCACTTACAACCAGTTTTTACACTTAGAACCATTGCAGCATCCCCATAGTCATGTAATCAAAATTTGGATGCTTGACAACATATTTATGATAGTTGCAGCATCCTGGGATCATGTGATCAACTTTTGGGACTTTCTGACAAGCAAAGTCAATGGGGAAGCCAGATTCATTTAACAGCCATGTCACCCACTTCATAACTGCTGTCATTCACTTAACAACTGTGGCATGAAAGGTCATTCAATGGGGCAAAACTCACTTAACAAATGTCTCATTTAGCCATATAAATTTTGAGCTCAATTGTGGTCGTAAATCAAAAACTACTTGTACTTCAATAGCAACCTTCTAAAAACTGAAAAAAATAGTGGAACTTAGCAAACGCACACCTGTTCTCCTTATTGGAGAATGACCCAGCAAAACATCAAAATGTAAATACACAGATGGCCACTCAAAAATCTCAGTTATTGTAGAGGATAAATCCTTTTTTTATTGTAGTCCCTTATAATTCACATTGATAGAGAATAGAAAACCGAATATCCAGTGGCAGATCAGTGTTTGTTTTCCTAAAATGCATCCTTCTCTGCCTAAACATCTCTCCAATAGTCTAGTGGAGGTTCATTGTTTTACCCAAATCACAGAGCTTTGGCAAAGAAACATATTTCAGAAAAGTAGCAGATATGTGACCGAAGAAATGCTTTGCTGACAAATCAAGAGTAGATGGCACTATTTAGAAAAAAAAAATATTGGGATGATATACCAACTTTTCTGAGGAAAACTTCAATTGACAAGAAGTACTCTGATAAAAGATGGAAAGGACAATATTTTCGCTTGTAAAACAATTAAAAGATTAGCTCTAGTTATATGGCAACCTTTTTTCTCTCCTTTTCTGTTATATATGGGACATCTATTCTTAAAGAACACAACTCGCTATTTCCATGAGCCTTAGCAATTCAAAGCACTTAGTTCTAATATAATACATCTATGGCACACGTTGCCAACAGATCAAACTATTTATTAAGTCAATAAGGCAAAGGTAAATCCAATCAGAGATCAAACAGCTTATTAGCAGGGAGGAATGGGGGCAGGATGACTGAGAGAGGGCAACAGTGGACATGAGGAGTGACAGAGCTCAGGCGATGACCAAGGATCGCCCCCTACTGATCCATAAGCATGGAGAGTGGAGAGAAATTGGGAACAGCGGAGGCTAACCTGATGACTTGGGGGAAGGGTGCCCCGTCCCTCTTCACAAGGCACACCTGGGGACTGAGATTTCAGGAGATGCTGTGGGGAGGAGCATGTGTCAGGAACAAACACTGAATTGGTAGAGTTTGGTGTGCCAGTACAGACATTTGGAGTTTGCAGGACTGCTTGTTTTTTCCTTACTTGTGGGCTCATTGTTTGTTTCTTGGTTTGTGGACTCATTGTTTGTTCCTTGTTTCATGGACTCATTTTCCTGTTCATTTGTTTTGTTGGACTGGGCGCAACCAGAGGCTGCCGTTTGTCTGTGTGTGCGCGCACTTTACTCTGGGACATGCCAAGAATCTGGGGACATTTGGAGCATTAAAGGGGAGTTTGAACTCTCAGCTGGCTGTGTGACCTTCGTGCCTTGTCCCGGTCATCACATACTGTATATCAGGTCCCAACTCCTGGTCCGTGGCCTGGTACTGGTCCACGGACCATTGGGAACCAGTTTGCACAAGCAGTGGATAAACGTGTGAAGCTCCATTTGCACAAGTAGTGGGAGCGAGCATGAAACCATCCCCTCCCTCCCACCACCGGTCCATAGGTATTCCAAGATATCTCATAAAATGTGATGAGAAGGTGAGGTATGTCCTTTTTGTTCTGTGGTTACAAGAATGTGTTTTGATTGTGGGATATCAGGAAAAAGATAGGCTCATTCATTCCTCAATCTCCATTTTACCAAAGGCAATCCTTTGATATTACTGTCAATTACATTAGGACCACAGGATTGAGATATAGAGAATGTAAATGAGCAGGTGCCACTTAGAACTGATTGTGGGAAATTTAAGGCAAGTTTACCATTCTACCACAGAAAATGTGGGGGAAAGTTATTGTCAGGCACGGCATCAGTCT
This sequence comes from Notechis scutatus, assembly GCF_049901735.1. Taxonomy (NCBI): domain Eukaryota; kingdom Metazoa; phylum Chordata; class Lepidosauria; order Squamata; family Elapidae; genus Notechis; species Notechis scutatus. Next base: position 193,263,322 of record NC_142011.1, read on the forward strand.
TAACTGTCCATGGCTATAATCTTTTGGGATAGTGATGATGACGTTCACTTTTAACCAACCCATGCTGGGAAGCTTTATCCAAGTTCGGAACTGCCCAAAGTATCTTAATGGCAGTTGAGAGACCTGATCCAATTAATGTGAAGCTTGAGAAGTCATCATATCATCTTGCCCTATCTCAGTTAAAAGGAAGTGGGGTGATAATGGTGATGCCTTTTCACTTCATTTTGACCTTGGTTAAGATACCTGCAGGATGCTTGGACAGCAATTTTATGCATGCTGTGCTCACTAAGGAGCAGTCAACTGGTTTAAGGTTGTTCTTTTATTGGCAACTCTTGCCATGCTGATGCTGGAGAAAAGGCTCAAATGGGAGGAGAAATGAAGTATGGGTTCCTGTGATTTTCTCAAGCAGCCTGCTGTCCCACACCACACTATGGTTTTGGTAGTCTTAGCTTAAGGCTGAGAAAGGTTTAGACATCAAAAGTGGGCAGGCCTGGGTTGAATATTTTCATACCTTGTTCAGTGATGCTCCAACTGTCTCAGTTGTCACATAATGTCACTCTGAAGTCAAGAGACCGATTCCCTGTTCCTTCTTCTGAGACGGTTAAACTTATTTTACAATTGAAAACCCCAAGGCAAAGCAATTGAGGGTGATCTGATTGCAGCAAATCTGTTCAAGATAAATGTGGCTGTTCTTTCCTTGAGAGCTGATGTAGATCCATCAGAGCAGATAAAAACGAGATAGGAGGAATCTGATGAGTATTCACTCTATCAGCTTGCTGAGCATGGGAGGTAAAAGTAGTTGATATTGGACAAGGCAGGACAATATCTCAGTGGAAGAACAAGCGGAGAGCAATATCTTAGAAGGAATAGTTGACACTAGATCAGTGTCTTATTCCTCAAGATTTAACAGAGAAATGCATTAATCCCCTTCAAGATATCATCTTTCTTGCCTTCATTGACTTAAAAACAACATTTGATTTGATCTCTACAGATAGGTTATGAGAGAAATTGGATGCCTTCTCTATCAGTGACAGCTTTTGATACTGATTATGAAACTGCATGGAAAGAATACACTGCAAATCTACTGTGACATTTTGGAAATTAATCCTCATTAAAAACGAGTGAAGCAAGGATAGGTTTTGTCTCCCTTGCATTTTTAACTTGTATCTTAATTCTTTGCTGGAAGTGTTGATAAAACCTGAGAATCATCCCCACTGTTGGCCAACAGACCAGTTTTGATATCCTGATCAGCAATCCACTCTACCGTGGAAATACACCCATTTGAATCTTTAAGCTAGAGATGTCCAACTTTGGCAACTTAAAGACTTGAATTAAGCAACAAATAGAAATGTTTTGAGAAAGCAAGTATGAAGGAATTTTCATGAAGTATTAAGTTATTAAATTATATTCTTGATTGTGTTAGTCAAAGAACTGAGAATAATGGTAGGAATTCTCTTAAAGTTCAGGATAGGATAGATTTCCAATTAAAAGGTTTATCCCTGGAATGTTCTGACAAATACCTTGCGTAGCGATTCTACTTTTAGTATAAATCACTGAGATTACAAGAGATAAAGTTTGCTTTCCTTCTTCCTTGACTTATGACTCTAATAGAGCCTGCCCATTACATTCATAAGATGTGAGAGTTGTAAAGTGGATCACTCCTATGACCATGCCTGATTTTATGACCTTTTTTCAGTGGTCATTAAGTGAACACAGTGATCATTAAGCAAAATTATGGTTGTTAACTTATGCTATTGTTTGCAATAGGGCATTTTTACTATTGTTTGCAATAGGGCATTTTCCCCAAAACCCAGAAGTAAATGCTGGTTTTCAGCAAGCACATTGCAAATCACACATCCATGGGGTGTTGCAAAAGCCTATAAATGCGGGCTGGTTGCCAAGCCCCCAAAATGCAGTCATGTGACTCCAGGGGGCGACTTCATTGAAACCAAGTCATAAGTACATTTCAGGAGGGGTTTTTTCCATTGTAACTTTAATTGTTCACTAAGCGACCAGTCATAGGTCAAGGACTACCTACAATTCTCAAAAAACAGGATCATTTTGTGAAAGAACTGGAAGTATATCAAGGAGAGTCCAGATCTGGTGGTGCTTCATGTCTATCATGGCTTTAGATGGGAAGGTCAGGCAACCTCAAAAAGACTAATTGAGTACTCTCTTGTTTCAGAGAAAATCAATGAGTGCCAGTGAGACAGAATGATTATCTTCACATTTTGCTTATGGATTCCTGAGATTCTGTATCAGATAGGCTACAAGACAAGAGAAGTATCTGGTCTGATCCAGCAAAACTCTTCTGGTAAGACATATACAGCAACCAAACTCATGCTGAGATTTCTACTGACTCTACTCTGCGGCATAATGATTTATGTCAAAATTATAGCTGAGATACATGTTGGGACAAATCTATTACTTATTCCAGCAGTATTCCAGAATTGACAACTAGACCTCACGCAAGCTTATTCCAACATGATTGATTGATTGATTAATAGATGGAAAGAGATTTTAGAATGAAAAAGCAGAGGTTCACTCATGACACTATTCAATAAGAGACTTACATTTCAGAATACCAAATATTTTTAGTTTAGATAAAGACTAAACTATATATGCTTGCATAGAACACATAAAAAAAGCTGTTGTCATGATCAGATTTGAAGTCAGGTTCAAATAATTGTCAAGCACAAATGACCTTAGGCTAGTCTTCATCAACATGGTCACCTTCCACATCTGTAGACTTCACTTCCCAGAATTCGTCAATCTGTGTGGCCATTGGTGAGGATTCTGGGGATTGAAGGCCATGGATCTTGATACCTGAAGTGACTAGGTTGAATCAATCTAATATAGTATGCTAGTATGAAGAAAAAGGAGAGTGTGCATTTTGCATGCGATGGGGTTCTCTTTGGAGGTACACATGCAGTCAAGCAGTGGGGAAACAAGAAATTTGGTAGTTAAGAGTAATTTTTGACCAGGTGACCAAGATCTTCAGTAAGCAAGTAAAGGTTATGTGCTGAAAACTGGCAACAGGATTTCAAGCTATGGTTGAAATGTCTTTGAATATTAGTAGCTCGGGTTGGTAGTTATGTTGAAGTAGCTCGGGTTGGTAGTTATGTTCAGTGCACACTAAAGATGTCTCCACAAATGGGAATGAAACGTTTGCAACCAAATCATCAAGCTTGGAGCCCAAATCAACATTTCAAGCTATTTCAGTGAAATTACTTCCTGCTTAAGAACAGAATATTTAATGACTGTTCAAAATTACATTGGATCCCTTGAAAGCTCTATTTATGTCTCAGTCCTGGAGTTGCAATTGTACATAGCCCCATGGTCACATGACTGCATTTTAGATGTTTGACAACTGGCTCACCTTTAAAGTTGGTTGCAGCATATGAGAGTAATTTATGGGAGGGGTTGTTTTTGCAGGTTTCCAGCATTTTTGGATGATTTTGGCCACAAACCTCATGGGAATACAAGGATTCATTTAACAAATACTATATTCATTTAATGAATGTGGTGTTCTCTTAACAACTGCTGCAATTTTGGGGGGTAAAATTAGGTTCAATCACTTGTGTGCCCCTACTTATGACTGTCATGATTTATAACACAAATTCTGAGTTTTATTGTAGTCATAAGCCAAGAACTACTGTATGGACACATAGACCCAAATAAGGCAACTGACTTGGTGAACAATTATGGAGCAGCATCAAGATACCTTTGATCTCATTTACCAGTATTGGACACATTTCTCTAAACAAAAAAAAAGATATTTAAAAATGACAATTAACTAAACACCTGCCTGTGATTTCTTGCAGAGAATAGGATTCTTTTCTTTCACTTCTAATATTTATCTTTATCTTTATCATTGTTATTGTTATTGTTGTTGTTGTTGTGGTGGTGGTGGTGGTGGTGGTTTTTTGTCCAGAGAGGGGATAATTAGATGCACAATGTAATAAATTCATGTTTTATACTGGGATTATTGAAAGAGATTGCTGTAAGGATGGAATTGTACAGAGTTTTGATTATACAGATAGATATTTTTTCACTCTCTTGATCTCTGTGGAATAGAAGTTTCTTAAAACTTATGATTATGACAAGACTTTTAACAGAATGAAAGGATTTATATAATAACTATATCTTGGTTGCATTGTAAAAAAAAGAAATGAAGTTATCATTTGAACTAACCATCACTTTTGTTGTGATGTATAGCTAAGCACAACTGATTTGTTACAATTTGCCAGGAAACTGCTATTATAACTGTAACTGAAAGTTTGATTTGTAGATCAAAGTACCCCAAATTGTTAATCAAACTAGTAAGTATATTAATACATATTAATCTATTGAGAGGACCAACGTAGTGTGGTTAAGATTGTACCAGGGTGATGCAGGTTAAAATCCACCCAGGCTTATTGGGTGACTTTGAGTAAGTCAATATTAATTAATATTACAATCAATATTAATTAACATTGCAAGCCCTTGCATGAAGAAAATTAAGACAAGGAACCACTGTGTCTTTTATGAAAGGGGGCGGGTGTTTAAAGCTAACAAAGAAATGCTTCTGTTTATTAATCAGAGAGGGCTACTTCTAAATCCACATAATTAACAATTAATGTTGCACTTTCTTGAAGCCATTTTATTTCTGATATAAAAGGTAAAATGAAAAGGGAATATTTGTAGGAGGAGAAGTAGCAGAATCTGGGGGGTGGAGTTAAAAAGAGGAATCAGCCTAGAATTCTTATGTAACCACAAGCAAATTAAATTCAACCTCCCTTGACCTCTGTTATCTAAACCCAGACAGGTACTGTTAGTTGAGAAGATTCTTGCATGATTCCTGCATAAATCAGTTTAATTGGACCTTTATTATAGACCTAATCTTTTGTGCCTGTCCATATTCACCTCAAAAAAAAAAAAAAAAGTTAGATATTGCCTGTTCTTCTGGCAAGAAACAGAAACAAATTTTACTAGCAATTCTTTCAATTAACAAATAGCCAGGCACCTTTAACAAAGAATAATGGTTCATCAAAGAGCTTTCTGAGGAGATGGCAAAGAATAAGAAGTTGAAAACACAAAGCACCTTAACACAAGTGAGAGCAATGTGCATCTCTGTGGAAATGTTTAACTATAACTCTCAGCATCCTTAGTACAACTGGCTGCAGCCAATGGAACAGAGGTGGTATTCAGCAGGTTCTGATCAGTTCTGGAGAACCGGTAGCGGAAATTTTGAGTAGTTTGGAGAACCGGCAAATACCACCTCTGACTGGAGATTTTACAGTATCCTTCCCCTGCCACGCCCATCAAGCCACGCCCACAGAACCAGTAGTGAAAAAATTGAATCCCACCACTGCAATGGAAGCTAAAGGTCACCACTGTGGAAAGACCAGAGATATCCTACTGTTGCTTGAAAGAGACAAGGACTCGAAGAAAGACTTTTAGTGAACTAGGATGAAAATCTATCTTTACAAACTCTTTGTGTTAGTATATGATCCTCAGGAAATCCCAGGTCTGGGCAGTTGAAGACATGGTGACATATATAGTTAACCTGTGGTTTTCCTTCTGTTTATTCAAGTTCAATTCTCAGAGCCTGCCTGGACAAGTCCCTATTGTTTTTTTGGCAAGGTTTGTTTAGAAGTGGCTTACCATTGTCACCTTCCTAAGCGACTGGCCCAAAGCCACCCATCTGGCTTTGTGCCTGAAGCAGAACTAGAACTCATAGTCACCTGGTTTCTAGCCTGATGAGCTTCAAAGGTTGAAGCTCAAATGTTGGACTTGATTAGCTTCAAAGGTTGGATTGCAGCCCTGCTGCTGCTGCTGTTGTTGTTGTTGTTGTTGTTGTTGTGTTGTTGAACTTAGTCACCTGGTTTCTAGCCTATGAGTTCAAGGTTGAAGCTCAATGTTGACTTGATTAGCTTCAAGGTTGGATTGCAGCCCTTGTGTTGTTGTTGTTGTTGTTGTTGTTGTTATTATTATTATTATTGTTGTTGTTGTTGTTATTGTGTTATTATGTTATTATGTTATTATGTTATTATTGTTATTATTCTCCCATCCAAATACTAACCAGATCCAACCCTGCTTAGCATTTTCAGGATTCATCCATCCTGGCTAGAGGTTGCCATCTGCTGTGGTGCAATGTAATTCAATGCTCCTAGTAAAAACATGCTGGATTGCTTTGAACTAGATTGTTGTGGTTCAACACCGTTTAATTCTGGGATCATTTTCAGGAAGTCAAAGGTAGATGCAGCCATTATCTCCAAGACTATTGGATTAGTTCATCAAAATAGAGGAAAGAATTCAAATTCTTGATCTTTGGTTTTTCCCTCCAATGCCTCTAGACAAAATATTAAGCATTAGTATCGTCTGCCAGAGCAGGATTTGAGAACATAGTTAATCTCGCTACACAGCATAAAGAGTAACTTTATTTTTGCATATTTGGGGATTTAGACATATTTGTTCCTTGCTGTTTTGACCTAAGACTCCTTTCCATCCCAGGCGATGGCCATTTGTCAGAATTGGGGAGGGCATGTGCTCATAATACAAATGCTGCAAGTTAGACAGCATCTCATCAGATTTGGGGACAAAGAAATCCTCCAAAGATGCAGCAGCTCAGTCAAAATTACAAAGTACTAACTCTAAAATTAACTTGCTCTGGGATATTTTAAAATGGTAGATTGCTAGTTCTGAGCTGATGGGTGTTCTCCTACTCTGGATGAAATATAGAAGTGGTTTATTACATATATAATTATATCCTTTCCCAGTACTGTTATTTCCTAGTTGTAGAATAATAGTCTAAATGCAACCAGACTGTCTGTAGTATCAAAAGGGCATTGCATCATAAAAACCTGTAGGAAACAACAGATTAGAAAGGCACAACACACCCTGTTTCTCCTTTCCTCCCAGATCTGAATTTGCTCTGATCTTCTAGGGCAGTTCTGCTTCCTTGCACTTCATTCAAAATGGTCTTCAAATAGAGAAGCAACTTAGTGACTGAGTTCGCACAGTACATTAAATAAGCCATGGATTTAGTATTGCAAATAATTCATTCCCAGGACCAGCAAGGTACAAACACTGAGTAGATTGACTGAGTAGTCTAGAATAGGTTAGAATGAAAATGTTTACTTTGTGGTTTATCATGAACCCATTATTTGATGCATTAACAAACAATCTCTTTTAAGTCATAGGCCTTCAATTATGGGTCCCATCTAGTTTTTTTCTTTTTTACCTTCCCCGAAAGTGCCATGTTAACTCAATTAATCATTTGAAAATATTTAATTACCTTAATTTTCTATTTAAGCAAATGTTCATATTTAGGTAGATTTAACAGACTATATGTATGGCTGTGAAAGTTGGAAAGGAAGGCTGAATGCCAAATATTGAGGTCTTTGAACTATGGTACTAGAGAAGACTCCTGCAAGTCCCTTGGACTGCCAGGTGATCAAACTGGCCAGTCCTAGAGGAGATCAACCCCGACTGCTCTTTAGAAGGCCAGATGTTGAAGATGAAACTCAAAAACATTGTCCACCTCATGAGAAGGAAGGTCTCACTGGAAAAGAGCCTAATGCTGGGAAAGATTGAGGGCAATAGAAGAAGGGGACAACAGAGAATGAGGTGGCTGGATGGAGTCACTGAAGCAGTAGGTATGAGCTAAAATGGACTCCGGAGGATGGTAGAGGACAGGATGGCCTGGAGGAATGTTGTCCATGGGGTCGCGATGGGTCGGAAATGACTTTGTGACTAACAACAACAAACAGACTATAATTTTGTCTCATGGTTGAAATTCCCCTTCTTAGGGATCAAAAGAGATGGCCGTGGAGGTAAAAAAAAAAGGTAACTGTCAGCTTTGAAATTCAGCTGCCATATTTTTGTTTAGAGAGTTTAGAGGAGTTGAAAAGTTCAAGGTTATTCTGTATGTCATATTAAGAATTTCCAGTTGCAGTTAATTGGTTCTTGTGATTTATGAAGTGTAGAAGTGGGAGGAGAGGAGAGAAGGTGGATTCTGTGTAACACACGAAAAAACTTTCACTTGGGAAATTGCTTTTGACATGCCAGATCTATTTCTAATAAATCAATTGGAGAGATAACATCTCGGAGTGATTTATATCATGGATACTTTCTGGATGCCTGACAGTAATGATGGGGATTTGTGTTGTGTCCATTGTCTTGACTTTTTTGATTCATGTAAAAAATGGGAGGGTTTTGATCTCACAGTTGTAGCTGCCAACTTTTATCCCTTCCTGTGGATAATGCTGCCCTTTCCCCCAAAAACAGCCCATCAATCTTTCTCAAATTAAAGTGCAAGAATTAAGAGAACAGAAAGTCTACCGCTATCGAATAAAGCATTTTCGGTGCATTCCATGTCCCTAGGATCAGGAAAAATAAAGGAGACAGTACAGGTAGTCCTTAACCTATGACCACAATTGAGCCCAAAATGTCTGTTGTAAAGTGACACATTTGTTAAGTGAGTTTTGCTCCATTTTAGCAGCTTTCTTGCCAAGGTTGTTAAGTGAATCAATGCAGTTCTAACTTAGTAATACAGTTGTTAAGTGAACCTGACGTCCCCATTGACTTTGCTTGTCAGAAGGTTGCAAAAGGTGATCACATGACCTTGGGACACAGCATCATATGATCTTGGGACACAGCAAATATGAACCAGTTGCCAAGCATCTGAATTTTGATCATGGAGTTGCTAACAAGGCCATAAGTGTGAAAAAATGGCCGTATGTCCCTTTTTTTCAGTGCCATTGTAACTTTGAACGGGCATTAAATGAACTGTTGTAAGTTGAGGACTCCCTGAAACCTGTTCTAAATAATTCTACCGATAGATTGCTAGAACAGAAAGGAGTCCCGAGTGTGGATGAAGAGATGCAAATATTGTTTGCTCTTTTGTTCTGCCTGACTGTACTTTACATCAATGTAGTATGTGTGCAGACCAGTGGTGGGATTCAAATTTTTTTACTACCGGTTCTGTGGGAGTGGCTTGGTGGGCATGGCGTGGCTTGGTGAGCGTGGCAGGGGAAGGATACTGCAAAATCTCCATTCCCTCCTCACTCCTGGGGGAAGGTTATTACAAAATCCCATTCCTTCCCCACCCCACTAACCTGCTTTCCAGCTCTGTTCTCCTGTGCAGGGCAACAAAAGAAGACCCATCCGATCAGCTGGGACTTGGGAGGCAGAGAATAGATGGGGGCAGGGCCAGTCAGAGGTGGTATATGCTGGTTCTCCAAACTACTCAAAATTTCCACTACCGGTTCTCCAGAACTGGTCAGAACCTGTTGAATACCATCTCTGGTGCAGACCCAAGAATGTGGCCTTTTGTAATTGACAAGTGAAATTTTCATCAATGTGCAGATTATCTAAATAAAATCCAAGGTTTTTTGATATGTCCAAATAACCTCTGGGATTACCACTACCACTTTATATCATAATCGTTCGACTTCAAATTTCAGACCTTGATATTTTCTTTTCATCTCCAATTCTTTGTCTTATATTATCCCCTAGTGTTGTCTGTGGAGATTCTCAGTCATCCAGGTCATGGTTGTCTCAAAGGTGCTTTTTCAAGAGGCAACTGGACTTTTTGGTTTTTCTTTGAAGATGTTTTGCTTCTCATCTAAGAAACTTTAAAGAAAAACCAAAAAGTCCAATTGCCTCTTGAAAAAGCACCTTTGGGATACCCTGGCATTGTCACATCAGTTATCCACAACTTCTTTTTTAACTGCTGAATAGAAACAACTGGAGAAAAATGGCAAAGTATAAAGATTTGCAAATAGATATAGAACGAGTATGGGAAAAGGAAGCAAAGCTAGCATCAATAGGAATAGGAGCCTGGGGTGCAATCCCAAAACATCTAGATTATCACTTGAACACCATTGACATTGACAAAAATCACCATCGGCCAATTGCAAAAGGAAGCTTTAGTTGCAACAGCTTATATTCTTAAACAATACTTTTAATATCATCAAACAACATTTGTTTATCTCAGGTCCTTGAGAAAGACTCAATTGATTAATATAAATGCTAAATCTAGTCTAAACATCTGGTTGACTGTGTGATGAACCATATATTGGGAAATATGGTTGAGAAAAACTCAAATTTTCTATTCAAAATACATTCAGGCTTCTCCCACCACAAAGAAACTTTTAAAAATTGGAAAAACCCTCCAAGCGTAATTGACATCATTAAAATATCCAAATGCTTAAAGGAGGGGGCTGTCAAACTTAACACTTGAAGGACTGCATTGTACATCTGAGGAGTAACTCAAGAGAAGTTTTCTTCTTTGTGTCTCATATGTGAGCATCTGAGAATACAGATGAGGTCTCTGCTACACAACAAAGTTTATAATTGGAGGGAGTCTCAGCCATTTAACCTGGTGTGGAGATTTCTTAGGAGTAGGAGAAGAGGAGAACTAATAGCAAATATATGCTGTTTGGCTTCATTAGATTAATATGGTCTTTTCTCAGAGAAACTCAAAGCAGCTTACATGGGCAACTCCCTTCATTTAATGGCTGAAAAAAATAAGGCTGTGTAGATAGACTGGAAAATAATGACTGGTCCAAAGTGGACTTCAGAAATACCGAATACAACCATCAGTTACAGAAGAAAATATATTAAACACAATGATGGAGACATCTTAGAATACTCCCGGCTCCCTGAGATCTCCAGGTCTGAAAAACAAAATCAGGTCTTACGGGATTTATGGAACATTAATGTGGGTGGAGCATTTCAGGTGAGAAAAGGTTCCAGAAAGCAGGTGCCACTGCTGAGAAGACTCATCTCTTGTGACCCATCAGATATAAGTCACTAGCAGATAGGACCTGCCAGTTCCAATGGGACGGCACAGTAAATATAAACTGGGGAGAAGAGGTCCCAAGATAACTCAATTCCATGCAATGGGCTTAAAAGGTTAAAACCAGCACCTTGAATTGGCTCTAGGTTTAAACTGGTAACCAATACAGGTCACAGAGCAGAGGTATGACATGTGCTGTTCTGGAAGTACATATAACTGCCTATGCCACTATATTCTGTACCAACTTAAGCTTCTGGGTACTCTTCAATGACACCCCCATGTAGGGCTCATTACAATAATCCAACCTGGAGGTGATTTTGATATGACTGACTGTGAGCAGTCATTCCTAGATTCTGATCTAGGAATGGGCACAACTCGTGTAGAATAGGATAGGATAGGATAGGATAGGATAGGATAGGATAGGATAGAAAGGGATAGAATAGGATAGGATAGGATAGAATTCTTTATTGGCCAAGTGTCATTGGACACACAAGTAATTTGTCTTGGTACATATGCTCTCAGTGTACATAAAAGAAAAGATACATTCATCAAGAATCATAAGGTATAACACTTAATAATAGTCATAAGGTACAATAAGCAATCAAATCATTCTAGGAAACAGTCAATATAAGTCGTAAGGATACAAGCAATAAAGTTACAGTCTTACAGTCAGTAGTGGGAGGGGATGGGTGATAAGGAGTGATGAGAAGATTAATAGTAATAGTAGTGCAGACTTTGTAAATAGTTGTACAGTGTTGAGGGAATTATTTGTTTAGCAGAGTGATGGCGTTTGGGAAAAAACTGTCCTTGTGCCTAGTTGTTCTGGTGTGCAGTGCTCTATAGAGTCACTTTGAGGGAAGGAGTTGAAACAGTTTGTGTCTGGGATGTGAGGGGTCTGTAAATATTTTCACAGCCCTCTTTTTGACTTGTGTAGTATACAGGTCCTCGATTGAAGGCAGATTGGTAGCAATTGCTTTTTCTGTAGTCCTAATTATCCTCTGAAATCTGTGCCTGTCCTGTTGGGTTGCAGAACCAAACCAGACAGTTATAAAGGTGCAGATGACAGACTCAGTAATTCCTCTGAAGAACTGTATCAGCAGCTCCTTGGGCAGCTTGAGCTTTCTGAGTTGGCGCAGAAAGAACATTCTTTGTTGTTCTTTTATGATAACGTTTTTGATGTTAGGTGTCCATTTTACGTCTTGTGTATAATGTGAAACTGTGCAAAGGCCTTCCAAGCCACGACTGTCATTGCTCTTTGAGCCAGAGCTGAGTCTAGGAGGATCTCGAGATTCCGGAGAATCAGAGGCAGTGGCATCCCAGCCAAAACAAAGATGGCATAGCCTAGAACTGGCAGTACCCCAAACTCAAACCCACTCAATCTTGCCAGGGTTCAGCTGAAGTCTGTTATTATTAAGTCTGCTACTGTTAAGTCCCTATCCAGATGCACACAGCTTCCAGGCACCTCCAAGTTAAGACATGTTTACTTCAGGGAAACAGGATCTCAGTCCTTCAAGCAAAGCTTTACTAAAACTACCAAATCTGGGTTGTAAAAACCCAAGTGGCCACTGTGTGTCAGCAAGGAGTTTGAATCTTCTATATCTCTTTGCTGTCACCCAGTGTTTATTTGTATTTCTGTTAATGGAACCAGTTAACTCTAATAAAACATCCTACTCAAGAATGTGGGAAGGCTTCATATCAGAGACCTCATCATTTGCAGCAAAGAGACAAAGTCAGCTTTTGTTCTCTGGCAAGTCGCTTGCCACCATATTTCCCAGCATGTCAAATACAGTGCTAAAGGTACAGTGTCCATTATGCTTTCATAAGGCACTTCAATCTTTCCCCTTCGTGAGGGTTAGGTTTTTATGTGAAGTTTCAAATGTCTATGCTACTTTTCTTTCACAACAGAATTAAGCCAGTCGCTGGGGCGAAAAATCTTTATATTCTGTTCAGCTCTTTCATGGGAAGAAGGAAAAAAAAGATTCCAGTCAGTCTTTGTACAACAAGTTATTAGCTGTTTCAGTGTCAACTGTTCTTTCCCATAACCCCTGGTGATTTAAGGTCCCTTCTTTTGCACTCATCCTCCGTGGTTTTTATATTTTCTGGGACAATCCTTTATCGCTAACTAGAAGCGTTACTTCACATTCTCTAATTCAACTCTTTCAAGTCGGACACTGCACATCCCTAGGTGAGATATTTCCTCTTAGTTCATACATTTTGTCTTTTGGTGTAACTGGCCTGCCATGCTGGGCCAGGCCATTTAGTATCCAATTTGAGCCAGAATGTTATTTAATCTTGTTCTTAAACAGAGTTCAGCTACTGTAGTGATATCCATGCATATGCAGAACTCTGAGTCATTTCAAGCTTCACTCGTACCAAGATTCAGGGCATGTTATCCCAATCCGCAGCTTTTATTAATCCCTGCAATGATGGGATTAATTTTTTTTTACTACTGGTTCTGTGGGCGTGGCTTGGTGGGTGTGGCAGGGGAAGATACTGCAAAATCCCCATTCTCTCCCCACCCCACTAACCTGCTTTCCAGCTCTGTTCTCCTGTGCAGGGCAACCACAGCCGATCATCTGGGATTCAGGAGGCAGAGAATAGGTGGGGTCTGGGACAGTCAGAGATGGTATTTGCCGGTTCTCCAAATGACTCAAAATTTCCGCTAACTGGCCAGAACCTGCTGAATACCACCTCTGCTTAGATGGTATCATCAAAACATCACAAGCCAGGAAAAATGTCTATCTATGTGATCATTAAAAGTCAAAAGTAACTTGATAGCACAGAATCCATCAGGCTGCATTCGTATTCCTTACCAGCTCAAGATTGACTCAGCCTTCCAACCTTCCAAGGTCGGTAAAATGAAGACCCAGATTGTTGAGGGCAATGTGCTGACTCTGTAGACCACTTAGAGAGGGGCTGTAAAACACTGTGAAGCGGTATATAAGTCTAAGTGCTATTGCTATATTGCAAATCCAGATAAACCAATAAACAGAAAAAACAGGTCACTCAACTTACAACCACAATTCAGCCCCAAATTTAAGTTGTTGAGACATTTGTTAAATGAGTTTTGCCCCATTTTACACGCCTTTTGCCCAGTTGTTAAGTGTATCACTGCGGTTGTTAAGTTAGTAACATGGTTGTTAAGTGAATCTGGTTTCCCCATTGACTTTGCTTGTCAGAAGGTGATCACGTGACCTCTGGGTCACTGCAACTGTCATAAATATGAGTCAACTGACAATTGTCTGAAGTTTGATCACCTGACCACGGGGATGATCCAATGGTCGTTAATTTGAAAAGTCACTTTTTTTTAGTGCCATTGTAACTTTGAATGGTCGCTAAACAAACTGTTGTAAGTCAAGAACTACCTGTATTGCAATTCAAATATTTCTATTTTCATTTTAATTTATAGGTTTTTTTCACTCTTATGGCTGTAAAAATCACATATACAAATACGTGCATGTGAGAGAGGTGGTTTAGAAACAAGATTTCCAATTATTTCCAGTGAGTGTCAGCAGCTCCTTGCACCTTGTACGCCTAATGAAATTAGAATGAATTATACCAAATTAAATTTTAAAATCTTGAATAAATTATGCAAATGCTCTCAACAAGTTACAGAAAATAGGTTTACCCCCCCCCCCTTAATTTGGGGTTATATGTATATATTTTTTCTTTTTTAATCTGAAGGAAGCTTCAGGATATAGGCAAACAGCTATGTAAACTTCCCTAAGAGGAAATGCTCCTATTAAAAAAAAAAAAAAGATTGTTTGGGATTTTTGACTTTAGAAAAAAATGGTTTTTAAAACCTCTGCCAATATTAAAATGATCAGACTAAAAGGGTCATAATTAAAATGACACTTTTGAAATATGCCCCACTAAAGCTGTCCAGGGCTCTTTGGGGATTAGAGAGGATTATATATACTGTGAAATTAATTTAAGGAATATCCCTAAGAATGCACAGCAGGAATGATAGGAATGTGATCTTGTGAAAGGCAAGAGGATTTTTGTAAACTTAGACCTAGAAACCATCCAAGAATTCAATGAATTGTTGGCTATGATGGTTGGATATTGTGAAACTGAAGATTCTGCATGAGAAAAGAACAAGGTTGAAGACAATACAGGTAGTCCTTCACTTACAACCATTCTTTCAGTGACTGTTCAAAGTTTTACAATGGCACTGAACAAAGTGATTTATTATCCTTTTTCATACTTATGACCATTACATTATCCCCATGGTCATGTGATCAAAATTCGGGTGTTTGGCAACTGACTCATATTTATGACAGTTGCAGTGTCCTGGCATCACCATTCTGACAAGCAAACTGTGATGACCCAGGGTGGGATACAAAATAAACACAGTCACAAAAAACAACAACAGGTAAAGCCCCTTTTATTCCTTCACTTTGCTTCCAAGTTCCAAATATCCTTGACTGGAAACAAAAAACTCCCACACTGGCAGTTACAAGAAGGAGGAAATGCTGTTTAAATTATAAAGAGTAAAAAACAATACAAACCAGGCAAGATAAGGGCTGGAGGACGTCCACAGATAACAGAGCACACATTGGGAAGGACACCAAACTCAGAGAGGAACCATAAACTAGAGATATTTCCATGCTTTGTTTCCAGCACTCACCAGTATGCATGTCCATCCTCTTATCCAGTTGCCACAGCTGCAGCTCATGAAAAGGATCAAGGCCCTCTCCTCCTGAGTAAACCAAGTCTCTCCCTTATCCTCTCCTCCCTGCGTGCCCTAGGATGGAGAGGGAATGGGTCTGGGTCCTCCTCTGACTGCTCAGCCAGCCTCTACGCTTGCTCAGCCAGCCTCTACGCTTCCCCAGCCTCCTCCACAACCTCCGGAGCCATACTTCCATTCCCTGTTGGCTGTTCCTCCTCTCCCTCAGAGTCAGTCTCCACCAGGGGCATGACACAAACTCAATGGGGAAGCCAGATTCACTTAACAATTGTGTGACTAATTTAACAACTAGAGCAATTCATTTAATAACTGTGGCAAGAAAGATCGTAAAAATAGGGCAAAATTCACTTAACGACTCACTGAGCAACAGAAACCGGAGGTTGTAAAATTGTGGTTATAAGTCAAGGGTTACCTGACGAGTGGATTTCCACGAGTCTCACTGCCTGCTCTTGTTTGTTGTAGCAAGTGCTCTGGTGAATGTTCTCTGGAGTGATTGATGATTTTTCATATCTGACTGCATCAGCAGGACTTGGAAAGTAAATGGTACTGTCAGATTCCATTTTAGGAAGAATGCAGAGGCTACTTGGGACATTCACATTAATGAAAACAGGGAGAAACAGATAGGTACAGATGACCAGCTCAATATATCCATCACTAAGTTTAGTATACAATATAGAAGTTGTATCATTCTTGGCGGCTTGCTTTCAGCACAGGCCAAGAATCACTCTTTCTAATATGGAATAAGTGCAATAGCGTGTATTTATAGGTCTCATGCTTTTGGCACTAGGCACTATAACTCAGAGCATCAATTCAAATGGGCCATGAAGCAAAACAGATTTAGACAACTGAAGCAAAAGGAGAGGACTAGAAGAATTTTAGAAATATCTAAATGCTCAAGTTTGTAAGTGGCTAGCCTGACACATACTAACCAGCATCTAATGGCTCCCAAAAAGGAAAATAACAGCCATATTTTCATTTGTAAAAACAAACTGCTGGTTATTTAGCATCAGAACATCTCGGGAATACAGGAATTTAGCTGCATCTGGCTGTTAATTGAAGTGGGACATCTGTCAAGCTGGATAGGGATGAGGGAAGCTAGCAATTTAACTGGCAGAATCAATTCTTCTCCATGCCGATTCAGTTTGAGATGTGGTAGCTTCAACCTGCAGAACAGACCCCTCCATATCATCGAGAAACAGAAAAATGCCTTTGGGCTTGCCAAATGCCTAGCTGAATGATTTTTATTATTATTAAAGGGGCAAAACAATAATAATATAAAATTAGTTGCATGCCCTATGATCTCTAGTAGGGTGAGGAGACTCCTAAGCCTTTCTCAAAAACCCAAGCTGGAGAATTAATCCATTATAGCATAAATGTATGGTAAATGGTAAATACTCAGATGACAGTAACTTAATGGGGGAAGGAGATATGTCTCTATGGGATTTAAAACATTGACACACTTAATGTATGCAGATAGATAAGAGGAGGCATGTTGCAGTTTTAACTCCATTTTTAATGGCACAATTGTCAAAATTGAAATGATGCTTCTAACTCATGTCTGTGGATCAATCGTAAGAAGAAACTATTACATGCTATACTGGCACCACTCACTCAACAATAGGTTAGGGAATAAAGAAGCACATAAAATGTGCTGAAGAGCTTAAGGAGGAGACATTTACACCTGAAAAGAAAAAAATAATCAACTTGCATTATAAAGAAGGAAGGTGTCCAACAAACTTTTTACAGACATTTTTCTATCCATTCAGTGGCCTTTTCTTTTCCACAGTGAAGGAAAGGTGCTGCTTCATCTCTTTGTCCATCTTCCACACATGAAGAAAAATCAACAGGCAATTATGCAGGACAACTTGGAGCAGTAAACCCATATGATAGGTTGAACATCGGGATCCAGCTCTTTTAGTGGGTTGCCATATTCCTGAATACTGGAAGTCCCACTCAGATGTAACACTTTTAGTTCCTGTCTGTTTTTGTGTTGCCTTCTTGTGCCATGTGATTATGAACTACCATGTCAAGTTTCTTACATTCTGCTACATTGATTACAGCAAGAAATCTATTACAGAGAAGTTGGTGGTGCATACAGCTGCAAATGTGCTGATGTAGACAAAACATTCTTCCAGGAATTTTATCAAATATAGTACAGAATGATGTTTATCAATGAACATATTCTGTCTAAAGTTACCCTCCCCATTCCTAAATATGTTGAGTTTCTAATCCTTAAAAATCAACCTGCATAGGCAATTTTAATCCTAACTTGGTGATTACAGGACTCGAAATCCAGCATAAATGAAATATACTATGGAAAGACTGGCATAAGGTCTAGAGATGTAACACTTTTTATAATGCTAGTTCCTGCAATGTTTTTTTTAAAAATCTAATTAATAATAATCTGTGCTTTCAAATCACTTATGATTCCTGGCAACAACCTAAGCAACTCTCTGCAAACTTCTTGGAAACACTTTCAGAAGTGTCTTGTCATTTCCTTCTTCCTAGAATTGATAAAGAATGACTGGTCCAAAGTAATTCAACTGGTTTAAGAAAAGATTGAAACTTAGTCTACCCTGGTGCCTTTAACCAGTTTACCAAACTGGCTCCCTGATGCAAATATTTCCAGTCATCTGCCTAAAAGAGCTATTGAAGGGTGGATGAGTTCCTGTCACCACCTTCCGATATTAATGTCTGAGCTACAATCTGTTCTTTAGCAAGCTTTCCTGTTCCTCAGTATTTTTGCACACATCAGTTCTTGATAGAGACAGTTCATCCTCAGAAGTTCATCACTAAGAACATGGCATATATGCCAGACAAGATACTATTAATGCTCTTCACTTTAACAAGCTGAAGCTCCCTTCTGGAGATTTATAGCTAGAAGGCAGAGGCCTACCTTTTGCAGAGGTCTACAAATTTTAATCCATTGGTGTTTAATTAAATTGAAAATAACATAACTGCTTCTTCTAAATATTATTGTCGTTATGGATACCTGAAGGCAGAACAAGAAGCACTGGATGGAAACTAATCAAGGGGAGAGCTAACCTAGAACTAAAGAGAAATTTCCTGACAGTTAAGAACAATCAGTGGAACAAGTTGCCTCCACAAGTTGTGTGTGCTCCAACATTGGAGGTTTTTAAGAAGAGATTGGACAACCATTTGTCTGAGATGGTATAGGATCTCCTGCTTGAGCAGGGGATTGGACCAGAGGTCGTATTCAGCAGGTTCTGACCAGTTCTAGAGAACCGGTAGCGGAAATTTTGAGTAGTTCAGATAACCAGCCAATACCACCTCTGACTGGCCCCGCCCCCATCTATTCTCTACCTCCTGAGTCCCAGCTGATTGGCTGGTCTTCTTTTGTTGCCCTGCAAAGGAGAACGGAGCTGAAAAGTAGGTTAGTGGGGTGGGGAGGGAATGGGATTTTGCAGTAACCTTCCCCTGCCACACCCACCAAGCAATGCCACGCCCACCAAGCCACGCCCATAGAACCGGTAGTAAAAATTTTTTGAATCCCACCACTGGATTGGACTAGAAGTCTTCCAAGGTCCCTTCCAACTCTGTAATTCTGCTATAAAATGGCAGGTGGCAAACAATGAGTTTAAAGAGCCGTCCCTTGTTCTTTGATAGGAAGGAATGCCTCTTTGAAGAAGATGCTGGTAATAGTACTAGGATTTATTGACTGAAAGTAAAGAAAAGAAATTCATTGCATCAGAAAACTGTTACCCTGAAATAATAGCTCCTATGTGTCTGGACCCAGTTTGCAGTCCTGGGGATCAATTATAATATTTTCAAAGGTTTTGAGGCCAGATGATTTGAAGCCTAGCTGCATTTAAGACCCAGGTGGCCATTTTGTGGATCCAATATACATACACTAAATCAGGATCTGCACATATATGTGCTTATGCACAAATTTATCAGATCCCTATTGATACATGCATATACCAAAGATCTGCTTGGTGTGGGCTAGCAAAGTGTAGCAGCTTTTTCATACCAGCAAGGAAGTTTTAATGCTATTCCGAAAATGTAGTATATTGCAAAGGATTAAATGTAATAGCTGATTCTAACTCATTATATTTGTTGACTAAAATTTCTTAATGTTATTGTAGCATTAAATTTGAAGAATGTGTAGCCTTTAAAGAATAAGATTCCCTGGATTTTTGTATGGAACACAGCTTGTATTAGAGAGAGAAGTCAAGTTGCTATTTGTCTCTTCGTCATTGAAGTGTTACATTTTTTCTGTCACTGAATTAATGTAGTTCCTATCTCATTTGGGCGATGAGAGCATCATTCATTAAAACATACCGATCTGGCTCAAGAGTAAATAGGATTACAATAAAGGAAACAGCTAAAACCTTAGTGCCCCAACCTTTGACCAATTCCCCACATGTAACTTAAAGCATCTGCACTGCATCACCCAGTCACAGCTAAAATTATATATACAGTCTGCCTTCATTGCAGTTATTTTGGCACAGTCGTGGTGAGATGATTCTAGATTATATAAAATGCTCATTGGGAAATGACCTGGAGCTTCAACATGAAAAATTGACACATGTCCCAAATATTGCTTTCAAGGAAATCCATATTAAACTTTTGTTACAAACAAACCCCAGTTGAAAAGGAAGAGAAATGCCTCTCCTTTTTGGAATATAATCTAGGACTATATATTTATTAAGGTGAAAACACTGTCATCAATATAACTTGAGCTTGTTTTCTTTTTGTAAGGTATTCCTCTTTTTCATATTGCACAATAAATAATAGATATAAATCACATTGATGCATTCATTGGTTCATGGAATCTTGACTGACTACTGTACTTCACTGAACATCCCGTTCAACCTCATCCTTCAATGCTTTTTTTTTTCTGCGATGGAATGTCCTCCAGCCTAGAGGTTTCTCCCATGCATTCAATGCAGGCTACAGAAAACTTGACTGAAGCTACACAGTGGTAGGAAAGACAATCTGTACATGCCCAATGATTCTTTCTCATGGTTCCTTCTGTGTTTGTCAACCTTGGCAACTTGAAGAATGTGTGGATTTCACCCCCAGCATTCTCCAGCAATCTGGGGAATTCTTTGAGTAGAAGTCCTCACAACTTCAAGTTGCCAAGGACAACAAACATCGGCTTACTTTTTGTTCCCATTCAGGGGGGAAAAAAGTGATAGTTCAAATTATAATGAGTTTTCTTTCAATCTTTTCCTGGGGTCTGTTAAAATATGGAGGTTTAACAAGATGACATATAGTTGTATGTTAAGTCAGCAACGTGAATGGAACATAATTTTGTTTTTCATTTTAAATTTTGGCATAATTTATATGCTCTGTGGATGATTTTTTTATTAACCTTTCATACCTGGATTCAAAGCTTTAGATGTGACTATTTTAAATATCAAATGTTGCATGCATTCCATTTTTGTGATTTTATTATGCAAATTGTCCTCATCTCTGTACTTTGAAACATTGAATAAGCTGTAGATAAAGGATTTTTCTAAAAAGATTTTAACACCCCATAAAATGCAGGAATCTAAGCTTGAGGAAAGGAGTTCCATCCCAATGGATCTCAACAAATAAGCAATTTTTCATGAATTTATTTGGCTGTCTTCTTTTAAAAAAAACAAACATATGCATTTATATTCACATCTACCTCTGGAGCCTTGCAGATCACCTTCACTTCTACAACATTCCTTCTCCCCCAGCTGTTTCAATTATCCCGGCACTATCTAAAGCATAAAATGCCAACTGCAGCATTCAAAAACAATTAATAAGAACATTCTGGTTCTGTTCACCCATTATTTTCCTGGAAGAAATCTTAACCTGGAATGACTCCAGGGATCCTTGCATTTTCTCTTTAACCAGTCCTTTATAATGCACAGAACATATTGAGTAAATGAGTAATACAAATATTCATAGAATGGAAACTTTAACCTGTTGTATGATGTAGGGCAATAGGAAACATATTCCTTCATATGTTTATATAACACATCTGTCTGTCTGTCTGTCTGTCTGTCTGTCTGCCTGTCCGTCCATCCATCCATCCATCCATCCATCCATCCATCCATCCATCCATCCATCCATCCATCCATCCATCCATCTATCTATCTATCTATCATCTATCTATCCCAGGTTCACATGCTACATTAGTAAATTACTAAAGGTCAGATGATTTCCCTTACATTTTACAGAGGATTCTGCTCACATATCCCAAAAATATCACTGCCTTTATTCACCTCCTACATGGCAAGTGCAGATGATGTTAACTGTGGACTGACACACCCATTTTGCTACCTGAGATAAGCAACTAGATGGATGACTTTCTGTTCATATACAGAAAGTGACTGAACTGCAGGTTGAATTTGTTTTCAAACCTTCAGAAGGAATGGAAATCACTATCATACCTGAGATTGTAGTCTGGAGGAGGTTGGGGATGGGGAGTAAGGGAAAGAGTGACAGTAATGGTGTTGTCTTCCAACAGAGCGCAATAATTAGAGAGTATATGAAAATTGCAGAAGGCTATCGTGTCTATTCTGTATTGTTAGCTTCTGAGGCAATTATCTTACATAAATTACTTATCTAATGATTGGGTTAACACTTTTTGAAAAATTATGGGCAGATTTCCAAAGCATGTCAAGTCCAACTAATTCAGACTGAAATCAGCTGGTCTGCAATCAAACAATCCTCTCAACAGTTCCAGGTCCTTTTGACTATTGTTCTACCAACTTCAACAGTAAAATATATTTGGACTTCTGGTCCAAATGTCTGGAAGTTGAATCATGGCAACTGGATTTCTTTTCTTGTTGGCTTGAAATGTTTTGCTGCTCATCCAAATAGCTCTTCAATCTAAGCAAGTTGGTGTGGAGGGGGCATATATGTCCTCCAGGCAGATTTCATTTCATATACAGGGTCATATATGGGGTTTTCCTAACCAGTTGCTCAGACTGAAGTAAGGAGTGAAATGTTTGGGTAAGGAGTTAAATGTTTTGATCCAACAAGAAAAGAAGTTCAAGTGCGATGATTTAACTTCCAGACAACACTACCTGGATGACTGAGAATCTTCATCGACTTTTGGTCCAAACAACAGTAAGATTTCAATCATTCTAGTTTTTGTCTTGTCTTGTTTTGTTTTGCCTTTCATTGTTTACCATCATTACTTCACAGCAAAGCAGACTCTTAATCTAACATCTTCTTTTTATCTTTGGTCGAGTAAGAAAACTAGTAAAGGTTCTAAACTACTTCTCTCTCTCTCTGATCTCATGCCATCATTTCTCTCTTTTTATTTAATAAGACACAATGTCATCATTGTCTCATGCAGGATTTTCTTTGTGAATTTGCATCAACTAGGAGTAAGCACCAGCCTGATAAAAGAACTAACTTAATGATGAAATCGGAATGGTGCAAGAATTTCAAAGGAAATGCTGGCAGTTCAGCTGAATATAAAGTAGACTTATTTGATCTACTCAGTTTGATTAACAGTTAAAAAGTTATTACCAAGCAGGCAATCCCTGAATTTAATTTCTTAAACATCTCTGTGTATGACTTTTTTGCTAGCATGTGCCATTTAATTTTTAATTCAATGAATTATTTCAGGTTTTACCCCCATTTCAAGGGTAAACAATATCTTTGATATTCAGTACCAAAGAGGGCTAACATTTTGTTTCCTATGATCTTAGGACTAAATATATATATATATATCTGATGTGATAAGGGAACTGCTTCATAGCTTTGTCTCTTGAGATAAAAGAAAGTTCATCTCTGAGTTTAGAATTTTCCAGAAGACATAAAAATAACTTGAGGAACCTATACTCCAGTCCAAAGCATGAAATGTTAGCAGTATAGAGCTTAGCATGGGAGAGATTATAAGAAAGTGAGGGGATTTAATTTTAATTATTTTAACTCAGAAATAAGGTGATTAATTAGGATCAGAAAAAAAAACCTAATACCTTAGAGTCAGAATTATAATTATAGGAAGTGTTATGAAGGCAGCTTTGATTTCATTTAATGCAATTGTTTCCCCAAAATTAAAAGAAATGAGATTGGATCCCAATTTGGTATTACTTAGAGTTGGCTTGAAGTTTTTCAGGATTAAGTCTCACTTATTTTAGTGGATGAACTTTTTAAATATATGGTAGGGTAGTATTTGAAGCAATAAAATGTTGCTTTGGAAAGTATTTTTTTTCATAACATCAGCTTTTTATCTACAAAGATCCGAATAGTGCAAGCTATGGTATTTCTTGTAGCACATTGTAGAATGGAAAGTTGAACTTTGAAGAAGCCAGATTGAAAGAGTATTTAGGGTTTTAAACATTGGTGTTGAAGAAAATACCCGAGAATACACGTATAGCTTAGAAAACATAAATGCATCATAGACAATCCAGAGTTCTCCTTTGAGATACAAATGACCAGGCTCAGAGTATCATATTTTAGACACATTATGCAAAGACCTAGCTTTCTTGAAAGCTCTGTGTAGCCTATAAGAGTCAGTACCAACTTGATGTGACATAACCATTTTTAGGAAGGACTATATCTAGCTCTATTCCAGAGATGAATAACCTGGGAGATGCTTCAAACAGAAAAAAACAGAGGTTTGTTTCAAGTCAGGATAAACACCTGCTTTCGAAACAAATCCCAGTGGAATGTTTTAAGTTGGCTTTGTTCCAGAGAAGCAACATTTGAAATAGCCTCAAGAAATATAAGACAAATATAAAACTAACACCTGTACCCTTGTCCCCTGCCACAAGGCCATAACAGAAGATAGGGATCCTAAGTGGTATTATCCAATTTTCTGGATGTTACACATAGATTTACTTAAATGTTTCAGTTTTTCAAAGATTTAAATAATACCCCGGAGAAAACAATGCTCTGTTATCACGCCCATTAAAAAAAAAAAAATCTGTGTAGACCAGCCTTTGTTAACAACAAAGCCACTCTTCCTCCAAACTGAGATAACAGAAATCTTTTCAATTGAAATAAACTCCCTGGATTACTCAAACAACCTGACAAAGACAGCTGCTAATCTTTTAACATTCCTTTCAATTAGAACTTGTCCTTTTTCATTTTTCTTTTAATCTTTGTATTTGAAGGGGAAAAAAATTCTCCTTGGCCAATTTTTCCTGTAGGCATTGACAAACCACTTATTTAGCAAGATCAAACAATACAGCTGACATACTTTTTTTCCTTGCTTTTCCCCTCCTGCAACTACTTGCCACATTTGAGAGCAACTGTTTTTTTTCGTGATGTACTTATTTGTTCATAGAGGTATCCCTTGGCTGCAAAGAAGAAGTGCTACTAATGCTTTGTAATGCCACAAATGACATTAAAATAACAATGAGGCATAAGAGCAGACCTACATTGTGTGCATGCATGCTAGAACTCAACAAAAATGGCCACACCAAGATACATTCTTTGCTTTTCTAATGCTTTCTGAAACTCAACATCAATGCAACACTAGAACTTGCACAGAATGTAGACGTGCACAAACTCTTTTTTACCCCAGTCAACCTTTTTTTATTGTTACACAAACTCTTATAGAAACCAATCAAAACAACTATATTAGGTGTCTTTACAGCAGCATTAATTGGCGTCAGGGAATTCCACAGCAGGTGTCCAAATGAAGTCAGAGACGCTGACACAAACTTCTAGTTTTATATAAATATAAAGTTATAAAATATAATATATATATATAAAATATATAAAAATATATAAAATATATATATATATGTTTTCTGAGGTTCTCGCGGGTATTTGTATGTGGATCTTTGGTTATTCGGGTTTTCTCCCGCGTAAGATTGGAAGTATCTAGGCAATGTTTCGATGAAGTCTCATTCATCATCTTCAGGCTTCTGTCTTCAGCTCTGTGCTTCTCAGAGTGATGTGAGCTTGCAGCTGCTTCTTCCTTTTAACTGCTAGTGGGGGTGTATATATATATAGCAGACTATATAGTCAAGCAAATAGGAGCATCATGAAGTAAATCACAGAGCATCGAGGGCACACAGAAGAAAAAGGTGGGGAAAAAGGGAAACTCAACCTCCATACCAACAGCAACCAATCACAGTGCAGATTGCTTCACGCCAGCACTCTGCAAACAATCAACTACAACTGCTTGTTATGGCTCACTGCACAACCCCACTGCTCTAGCTATTATATTTAAATATCTTAACAATTTGTTTTACTGCTGTATTTCTTGGCTGAAAACCCCCCCAGAAAAGTAAAACAATCAAAATTAGCCTAGTTCTAATGTTTGAAAAGTCAGAACCATCCAAATTAGGCAACTGAAAACAGCCGGGTTTGTTTTAGGCTCCGAACAATACAGCATGTTTTGTCTCCACATAGATCAAAACATATAAAATATTTCAAAATAATATTTATTTATTTACTTAAGACCATTTATATGGCTACCCAACTCACTCTTAGTGACTCTGGGCAGATTACAAATATATTCTCAAACATGCCTTCCATTTTACCCTTAGAAGACTAAAAATAAGCATTTGCATACTGAAAAATTTTGGACGCCTTTAAACCATATTAGTATTTCATTGATTTTTCTTTTATAAAATAGGCTTATTAGTTTCAATGAATATATCAGATTGTATATTCTTTGCATGCCAAAGTCCTACTTCCCTGTGGTGGAAGGGGCATTCCTGGGAGTAAAAAACAAAGAACATTGGGATTGTATGTCAAATATATTCTCAGCATCCTGGCAATACTATTGCTTGGTCATCCAAGGTGTGACGGTCATCCCTGCTGCCAGCAGTGATATAGGAAGCTGCCAGAAGCAGATGATGACTGTAGTGACAATGAGAAAGGCAAGAGTAAACCACTCCTATACTTCAATCACCTGGACAGAAAATATAAATTACTATCTATGTGGTTGCTTAGGAATCGAAAACAACTTGATGCCATATAATCAATACTCTTGGAGAACAGAGCAGAATAACAGAAAAACAGAGTTGGAAGGGACCTTGGAGGTCTTCTAGTCCAACCCCTTGTTCAAGCAGGAAACCCTATACTATTTCAGACAAATGGTTGTCAATCTCTTCTTAAAAACCTCCTGTGTTGGAGCACTAACAACTTCTGGAGGCAAGCCATCCCACTGATTGGACTGTCAGGAAATTTCTCCTTAGTTCTAGATTGATTCTCTCCTTGATTAATTTTCATCCATTGCTTCTTGTCCTGCCTTCAGATACAGAGAATAGGTTGACTCTCTCTTCTTTGTGGCAGACCCTGAGATATTGGAATGCTGTCACCTCACCCCTAGCAGTTTGAATATAGACTCTTTGCATTGGAAAGCTAAATATGAGATATGCATGAAGATGGCAAAGTCCTGCACCTGCAAAGCTTTACCCAACTTCTGTATTCCAGTAAATATATTGTTCTTTTCCTATCAACTAGAGCAATTTACTCTGACTGGGGGGAGAGCACAAGGAACTCTACCTTACCATCAGAGTGGCAGAGATTGACAGGGGAAAGCATCTGATCACTAAGCTAGTGTTGTTCAGATCTGATGAATGTATTCACAACCAAGGACTCAGGAAGCATTCTTGAAAGCTGACCATACAGTGCCCTGATCCTGTTGCAAACCTTTATTTGAATAAATAAATCTTTGTCAGACGAGAGCGCTGAAAAAAATAACTGTGTGCAAAGTAATTGACTCAATCAGTAGAGATGCATTGATTATTGAAAGCATGCTTTACAATGGCTGGCATCTCACTTTACACTAAGTCAAAGCTTATTGAACAATCTGCAGTAGATGGTTTCATTATGCTAATTGACAGCACACAAAATGTTAGATACACATAACAAGCCAACATGAAGGTAGGTTTTGCTCTTTGTCTGGGGAAAGAGAGAGAAAGAGAGAGAAGGGAGGGAGGGAGGGAGGGAGGGAGAGAGAGATGGCTTAGCAAAGGCAATAGTATAACTAGTCCATTTATCCAAAGCTTCATAGCTCTGCTCCTGATCCATTAATTGAGGATACCAAGGATCAACTGGGGTCTTCTGTATAGCATTTATGCACTATAACCAAACTATAGCCATTCATTAATTACTAAAAGCTTGCTCATATTGTATTTTTATCGTATTGTATTGTATATATTGTATTAATATTTGGGACAGGTTTATAAAGAAATGATACATAGACTAATGTCAGCAGAATGTCCAACATATGAGCCACAGTGGTGCAGTAGTTAGAGTGCAGTACTGCAGGCTACTTCTGTTGACTGCCGGCTGACTGCAATTTGACAGTTCAAATCTCACCAGGCTCAAGGTTGACTCAGCCTTCCATCCTTCCAAGGTGGGTAAAATGAGGACCCAAATGATTGGGGGCAATAGGCTAACTCTAAACTGCTTAGCTATTCCTATATTAGCCATACACCTAATGCTGCTGTGCTTCTTTAACCACACATTTCACACACACACATCTGGAAGAAGAGTTTATCTGAACCTCAAATAGTTTACTTGGAGTATTTGGGGAGAAAGTATGTCCATTAAATCTGAATGTTTATTAAATCCAAACTGACATAGTTTGTGTCATTTGCATAATTACATAATTGCCATTAACACCAATGACATACATTTATCAATTATGTCAATCGACTGATTTAAAAACAGTGGTCTTCCTCATTATTTCTACAATAATGTCTGAACACAAATGTGCTTAATTGCTTCCCCAGTCTGTTAAATCAAGGTCCATTAAATCAAGGTTTCACTTGCTTTGCATCCTATCCTGTGTTTCTTATTTCCACAGGAGTTGTCAGCCAGGAGTTCTGCATCAAAGAGCTCAACATTTTAATTCATTATAGGACTGGCATGGGAACAGCTTCTATCTGGTTCAGTCTACATCTGCCTGATGAAATTTGTAAACTCAAATTGTCTGATCTTGTACATATCGCATACAACCACATTTATTTTTAACTGCAATGACGCCTAAGTGACAACATTCATATGATGATGTAATTACATGAATCCTACAATTATGCTTTCACATCAGGATATCTGATGCAAATACATAAGATGATGTTTATGCAATTGTGCATGTATTATTTTCCTCCCTTCTCCTCCACACACAAATGTCCACAACCATGGTCCTAATGCACCCCTATTTACAGAGATTATTGGAATGATATATTGCAGAAACATGCTTTGCTGTACAAACTATATTTCTTATGGCAGAGGAGCAAACAACCTGAAATTTGCATTGCCAATTGACTGTCAAAGCAAACTACCAAGGGTACTTTTATTTCTCTTCTTCTAAGGCACAGAATTCAGATTAAAGACCATTCACCTGCTATATGAAATACTGAGTTTAAGTTGCCCTTTGTGAAAACAAAGCTCTAAAGATGATGACAAAGCTAATGCATTTTTTCAAACAAGATCATATAATATTTGGAGAATGAAAGCATTAATTTCGGACCCTGACAAAAAAACTTTCATCATCTGCCTTCACCAAACTTAGAGGAAGACTACCTATTTTGTGACTGATTCCTTGACATTTTATCAAGATTGGCAATCCATTATTTATATCACCACGTAAATGGTGTTCCACCAAGGACATGCAACATCCAGAATATGTTTTAAAAAATTAATTCATGGTGGCCAGAGAAAAGTTTCCAAGGTGTCATTCGTGCAGAAGAAATGCCTTAGAAAACCAGTGCAGGCTGCATTGAACTCCTGAAAGCTTCCTGCAGTATTTTAAAATATTTAGTATTAACGTTTATTCTGATATTGGAATGCCAGTGCACTAAAGTTCTTTTTGATCTCATTTCTGGTATGTAAGTGATAATGACAGATAAACAGTGCATTAAACTTGGGAGCTATGATATTGGAGAAGGAAGGGAAAATGTATTCATCAGGGCTTACATAAAGCATTTGATCGTCTATATCTCCAGAGTCCCATATTTCCCACTTAGTTTTATTCATTTTTTTGTTCATAAAATATTTCCATATTATGTTTTGGCTCCAAAATTAGCCCCCAAGGGTTTTTTTTTACAACAATAAACATCAGTGCAATTAAAAGAACATTCAAGCCCCAATAAGTCAGATAAACAGATAAAAACGAAAACTCTTAACAAACCTGGCAGAACAAAGTAGTTTTATTTGCCAGCTTAAAGGACAAGAGTTTTCCATTGCACAAGGCCCATGTTCTTCCTGGTAATGGGATGGTTTTTTGCAAACAGAAAGCAGGGCTGCATGTGAAGCCACTGTCTAGTAACTCCCCAAGTTTTCTCTTGGCAACTAGAGAAGAAGGAAAGATGAGTAAGAATGCAGTGGAAATTACAGTACATTCTCAGAATTCCCAAAGCGGCTTTTTCAGTTCTCAGAAGAACCTTTCTGGATGAGAAGCAAAACATCTTCAAGGAAAAACAAAGGAAGTCCAGTTGCCTCTTGAAAAAGCATCTTTGAGATAACTATGACTAGATGACTGAGAATCTCCATAGTCATGCTCATAATTCTTGACACTCATTCATTCAGGTTCCATTTACATCTAGGAGAAACAGCAGGGCAAGAACGTTCCCTCTAGCTGTAGACTTTTTGCTGAGAGCCTGACCTTAAAAATGCGTAATAATGTTGGCATCTGATACCAGCCATGCCCTTAATTTCTTGAAATTCACAGTCTGTTTTTCTTCACCTTTGTGCTTCACCCATTGGAAGTTCCTTGGCTTTTGTCTCTGACCAAAAATAGTGCTATTGAAAAACCCCACCAAGGTTATCCATTGTGATTGTGAGCACATAAAACCTAGGATATACAAGGATTTTGCTAAGCTTGGAGTACATGGTTTGAAACTACAATAATCCACACTGAGAAAGGTCACACAAAAGCTACAACTATTTCTGACAGCTATGCATGATATGCCGTCAATTATTTAAAACCAAGATTCAATCCTAAATTAGATGCAGTGACAATAAACCTGACAATGTGTGTGATGGGTAAATAATTTACAGAAGGACCAAGCGATCTCAAGCTGTGACCTTGTCTGTCCTCTCATGTCACCATCTCCGCAACACAAACATTCAACCGAGTAAACATAATTATTTTGATGTTATTTGCTAGACTGATGAAGAAATGTTGAATATTTTCCATGGCTTTAAAATAGCACACAAACCTCCTTCCCCATTGAAGACACAGATCTCTATGATGTTGTGGTTATGCTAGCAATGAAAATCAGATTTGCCTCCCCACCATATCTCTAAGCGTTTAGTTAGTGCAACGTAGGGTCAAGGATGCTGAAAGGAAGACCCAGTCAACCTCAAAGATGACTGGGTGATTTGGGGGCCAGTCATTCTCTCTCAGCACTACTTAGGATTCAGTGTCTGGATAAATTTAGGCAAGAACTCTATGTAGGCTATTTTGTGTCCTCACACAATAATTGAGCTATAAATACAATAACCAGATAAATGATAACACATTTTAAGAAAATCATGCAATTAACATTTTGACTTGCAAGATAAGTAAAAGAGTCCATAGCCTAGCCATCAAGAATACAGGTACCGGTAGTCCTCGATTTACAACAATTAACAGATTAACAGATAATCAGAGTTGGGAGGGACCTTGTAGGTCATCCTGTCAAAACCCCTGCCCAAACAGGAGACGCTACACCATTTCTGACAGATGGCAGTCCAATCTCTTCTTGAAAGTCTCAAGTGATGGCACTCCCACAACTTCCGAGGGAAAGCTGTTCCATTGGTTGATTGTTCTCACTGTCAGAAAGTTTCTCCTTATTTCTAGGTTGAATCTCTCCTTGTTCAGTTTCCATCCATTATTCTTTCTCTGCCCTTCTCTGCTTTGGAGAATAGCTTGACCCCTTCCTCTCTATGGCAGCCCCTCAAATATTGGAAGACTGATATCATATCTCCCCTGGTCCTTCTCTTCACTAGACTAGCCATGCCCAGTTCCTGTAATCGTTCTTCATATGTTTTAGTCCCCAGTCCCCTAATCATCCTGGTTGCTCTTCTCTGTGCTTTTTCTAGAGTTCATTTAGTGATTGTTCAAAATTACAATGGCACTGAAAAAACTTATGATCATTTTTCACACTTACAACTGTTGCAGCATCCTCATGGTCATGTGACCAAAATTCAGATGCTCGGCAACTGGTTCATATTTGTGACATATGGTTGCAGAGACCCTGGGTCATGTGATCCCCTTTTGCGACCTTCTGACAAGCAAAGTCAGTGGGGAATCCAGATTCACTTAACAACCATATTACTAACTTAACAATTGTAACGATTCACTTAACAGCTGTGGCAAGAAAAGTCATAAAATGAGGGCAAAACTCACATAACCAATGTTTCACTCAGCAACATAAATTTTGGGCTCAGTTGTGGCCGTAACTCAAGGACTGCCTATATAAGATCTACAAGAAAAAACACTTTATGCTGGTGGAAATAACTTATTTCCTAGTTCATATTGATACATTCCAAGTTTATATTGTTATATTACAACCAAATGTCTCACCTTTTCATTAACAATGATATTTCAAACTGAATGGTAGGGAACTCCCAAGACTTATCAATTTTCTTCAATTAGTAGATAACCTTCCCTAAAGATTAACTGTCATGATTCCTCTTGCTCCACAGTAAGTAGTTTGAAGGAAGAGTGAGGTATTCTATACCAGAGATCCCATAGGCATAGCATGACATAGGTGAGCGTGCAAGAAAATGTGTTTGGATTCTTAATAGAAAGCTAAATTTTCTGAAAGTCCCCCTAGAGACAGGATTGCATCAGACAGAAAATATGAGTGCAATTGCTATGTAGAGAGCTTCTAGCAATAATTATGGCTCGTTTTTCACTATTCCCGTTGAGTACTCAGAGATAAGGAGCTGGTTTATATAAAGGGTCAGATAGTGACTTGGTTATTAAATTTTTTCAGCCATGACACCCATCAAGGCTTTGACACTGATCATATTTTCTTTTTTTCAATTGGAATTGCCAGGAAGCAACCTCTGAGACCTTCTGCATGGAATGCATGTAGCTTACTACTAAGCTTTGGCCTAGTACTATTAAAGCATATATCAAAATAATATTACAGTAAAGTTAGATAACTTTGCCAAGGTGGCGGGAAGCTCCTTGGTTTTCATTCCATCATAATCAAAGACCATTGGAATAAAGTCATGCCCCATGTCAGTAAAAGAATATAGAGTTGCCCTGATCCAGGAATCCATATTTTTGTGTGTTTTTTTATATTTGTAAGGACCAAGTTGTAAATTCAGGAGGATGACAAACTGGGGAGGAGTGATTGAAATGCAAGCCGATCCTTAAATTCTTGCACCTTGAGGATTATTCAAACACCATAAATTTCCTCAGGGACTGATATCATAAAAATAATTTTATGAGGGCTATGCTGTTTCAGTGCATTTGGTGAAATAGGAAATGCTTGGGTTTCATTAGTTCATTCTGAGGCATTAAGTAATTGATCTCGGCGTCTGATGAGATACTTCCCCCAGCAGCCCTGAAAAGAGAACCATGCCTACAATCAGCAAGTTTTATAGCTAATATAAATGAATATAAAAATGAAAGGTGACCTACTTGTGGGACATCAAAATAAGCTATCTTTCAGAAAACGTGGAATGTATCCAATCAGTTAGTCAATTAAAGAGTATACTCCTCATATTCTGACTTTCTAAACAGGGACATTCTGGAATGGGGAGGTTGTTTTAATTCAAAGTACAAAGTCTTTTGCAGTGGGAAGCCCCAATAAATGTGATAAAATAGATAACTAAATTTTATTTATGATCCTCAGTTCCACTCACTCATCCCAGCATGCATTCTACCTCTCAAACTCTACAGTAACTCTCTAACTACTAGTAACTCTAGCAATGTTTTCTACAGTGGGGACAATCTTGCTTTAAGTCCAAACCAAAACACTGATCTAAATTATGAGCAAGATGCTTTAACTGAGTTCACACAATAAGTTAAATCCCAGACCTAGGATAACAAAACTTTTGCTACACCCACATTGCATTTTATACGTCCTCAAATTAACCATTTTGGGATGGAACATTTTGGCTTGGAACCTATAACACGTTTGGACAATAGTTGATTTCCCAAAAATAATTGAATCACAACTACAAACCGACACCTAGTAATCTAGACTAGTTTAGCCATGTATGTTGTGCAATCTTCCTGTCTTGGCAAAAAGATTAGGAATGCACTGGAAGGAGACAGAGAAATCAAGTCCTTTAAATGTAGAGAACATTTATTTCAATCATCAGTAGTTAAACAGCAAGAATTATATACGCCCTCAGCATGCTCAGAAGCTTCCTGGAGATTTCAAAAAGGACATCCAGCAAACCCTGAACTATCTAGGTCCAATTCAGGCACTTATTTCCTCTAACTATGAGCTGGCCTGGCACTAAAGATATGTACAAGTAGTCCTTGACTTACAGCCAAAATTAAGCCCAAAATTTCTGTGGTTAAGCGATACTTTTTGTTAAGTGAGTTTTGCCCCATTTTGTGATATTTCTTGCCACAGTTAAGTTAGTAACCCAGTTGTTAAGTGAATCTAACTTCCCTATTGTCTTTACTTGTTTCAAGATCACAAAAGGTGATCACGTGACCCCTGGGACACAGCAACCATCATAAATATGAACCAGTAACAAAGCATCTGAATTTTGGTCACAGGGTCATGGGAATGCTACAAAGATTGCAACTGTGAAAAAATGGTAATAAGTCACTTTATTCAGTGCTCTTGTGCTGCTGTGCACTTTATTCAGTGCTGTTGTAACTTTGATCACTAAAAGAACTGTTTTAGATCAATAAAAGAACTGTTGTAAGTTGAGGACTATCTGTGCAACTCTACTCAATGTCCAACCCATTCAGGAAGAACTGCTGCCTATCCTGAAGGTTACTTCTGACTTAGTCTCTGGTCCTCAGGCTGCTGCAGAAGCACACATTGCTGGAGATTTTCAAAACAAATCTCTCACAAAGAGACTGGGCATCCTTTTTGGAGTTGGCAAGATGTTTGGAAGTGGCTACTTGCTTGCTAATTGATTCACAGATTTGGTCCTTCTCCTGCATCAATGAAATGGCCATGGCTATAGGGTGTGTCAAGGGACACGGTGGCTCAGTGGCTAAGACGCTGAGCTTGTCAATCAGAAAGGTTGGCAGTTGGGCAGTTCAAATCCCTAGCACTGCGTAATGGAATGAGCTCCCGTTACTTGTCCCAGCTTCTGCCAACCTAGCAGTTCAAAAGCATGTAAAAATGCAAGTAGAAAACATAGGGACCACCTCGGTGAGAAGGTTACAGCGTTCCATGCGCCTTCGTGGTCATCCTGGCCACATGACCATGGAGACATCTTTGGACAGTGCTGGCTCTTTGGCTTTGAAACAGAGATGAGCACTGCCCCCTAGAGCCAGAAACGACTAGCATTTATGTGCGAGGGGAACCTTTACCTTTTAATAGGGTATGTCAGTTATAATAATAATAATAATAAGTCCTCTTGATCTATCTCAAAAGCTCTGTATCAGGTAATCAAAGCCTGTGGTCAGGAAAGGAAGGCTCAATGAAAGCACCTTTTTCTCAGTGGTGGGATTCAAATTTTTTTTACTACCGGTTCTGTGGGCGTGGCTTGGTGGGCGTGGCAGGGGAAGGATACTGTAAAATCTTCATTCCCTCCCCACTCCAGGGGAAGGATACTGCAAACTCTCCATTCCCTCCCTCTCCTGGGGGAAGGTTACTACAGAATCCCATTCCCTCCGCACCCCACTAACCTGCTTTCCAGCTCTGTTCTCCTGTGCAGGGCAACAAAAGAAGACCCAGCCGATCAGCTGGGACTTGAGAGGCAGAGAATAGATGGGGGCGGGGCCAGTCAGAGGTGGTATTTGCCGCTTCTCCAAACTACTCAAAATTTCTCCAGAACTGGTCAGAACCTGATGAATACCACCTCTGGTATAGGGTCTCTTGCTTGAGCATGAGGTTGGACTAGAACAGTGGCCTCCAACCTTTTGGGTACCAGGGACTTGTTCCATGGAGAAATGTTTTTCCATGGACCGGAGAGAGCGTGGTTTTGCATAGTGCCTTCACCTGTGGATGGGGCTTTGCCATGGACTAGTGGTGGTCCACAGACCGGGGGTTGGGACACCTGGACTAGAAGACTTCCAAGGTCTCTTCCAACTCTGTTATTCTGTAATGTACACAGACAGCCTATGCTGTTCCGACTGTCTTTGTAGTTAATTAGACTGTAGTTAATCCGACTGGCTGTAGTTAATTAGATGCCAGGATTTGCCTATCCTTATAATCCATTTCCTGTCAATAAAATCTGCTTTGTTTTATAGCTTTAAAAAAGCTTTGCAAATTTTTGCCCAGGTTACATTCTTACTTTCAGGAATGTTTCTCTCTCTCTCTCTTCCTCTCTCTCTCTCTCCCCCTCTCTTTCCCTCTCCCTCTCTCCATCCCCCTCTTCCCCCTCCCTCTCTCTCCCTCCCTCTCTCCCCCTCTCCCTCCCTCCCTCTTTTTCTTTCTCTCTCTGAAACACAGACATGCACAAACACAGAATTCCTCATTCCCCCAACAGGGTTATGGGTTCAGCATGCTTCTTCTGCAACACCAAGATCATCAGTACCACTGGTATAGTCCGTGTGTGAGAGAGACACAGAGACAGAGACAAAGGAGAGAAGGAGAGGAGAGCAGAGGAGAGGAGAGGAGAGGAGAGGAGAGGAGAGGAGAGAGAGAGAGAGAGAGAGAGAGAGAGAGAGAGAGAGAGAGAGAGAGACAGACATAGGGCACTTTTTGAATGACATGGATCTCTAACCTCCATCTTCCAAGTTCCCAAAATCCTTTTAATAGTAAATTTTGCTCATTTTAATGAGCCTCGTTATATCTAATTTGTTTGGCTCTCTTGTGCACTGCCATATGGCTCCATTGGATGCCTAGTGAAAATGTATTTATTATCTCATAAAACATATATAAAGATGTCAAATGCATGTAATTAAAGGAATTGTCTTTTGAGATATATATTTTATCAATTAACCACCTGGAGCTTCCTTGCCAAATCTTAATCAGCTAGCTGATGTAGGACAATATGAAAATACGTTTGGTGAGAGTCAAGAAGCAGAGTCATGCGCTGTGTATGTAAATTGGATTGGGGGAGATGGAGGCATCTGATTGAATCTTGAGTTTTTCAAGCCTGAATACTTTCTTGCCTTTTTCAATTCAAGCCCGGTTTAGAAATTTGGGATTATATAGTTATACTCATATTGTATAGCTAAAAATGTATACCTTATCTCCTCTTATGGTTATGGAATATAGAGTATAGTATACATTGACCATAATTATATAGAGTTATCTCTGACTTTTTTAGATATATAGATGTACTTAGTGTTAATACGATATTCTTTTTCTTCTTTGAACCATCGACCTATATATATACATGAATTACTTTTTTATTAATATTATTAAGGCATTGTGAATTAGTATTACTAATACTATAAATAACTGTCAAGCATTAATTGTATGTACTGTACTTATTGTACTGTCAAGGAAACGATGTTGAAAGGTATTGTCACATATTCTATTATAGAAATTTTTGTAAACTCTTTAGTATTTTGAATTTCAATAAAGAATTTTTTAAAATCTAAAAAAAAGAAAAGAAAGAAATTTGGTTTCCTGATGCTAAATGCATGGCCACTGCCATGACTTAAAAATTAAATTTAAGATGTATCTTAGTGGTCCCCAACCACCAGTCCGCGGACCGGTACCGGTCCATGGAACAAGTCCTACCGGGCCGCTGGCTTGCTGGGCGCCGCCATCTTTTTTTGATGAAAAAGTGCTTCCGGTGAGCTTTTCCAGGTAGAAAGCTCACCGGAAGCACATTTTCATCAAAAAAAGATGGCGGCGCCAGCGCTTCCGGTGAGCTTTTCCTGGTAGAAAGCTCACCGGAAGCACGTTTTCATCAAAAAAAGATGGCGGCGCCCAGCTAATGCCAGTACCGGGCCGTGCCATAAAAAAGGTTGGGGATACCGGGCCGCGGCGTAAAAAAGGTTGGGGATCACTGATGTATCTGGTTAATCACAGCAGAAAATAGAATGTTTAATTAGATCCAGAGAGTTCGTTTCTAAACTCTATGGAAGGGTCATCTCTGGCAACCCTAAATGAACATCTACTTGCTAAGAATACAGGTAGTCCTTGACTTACAACCACTCATTTGTGACCATTCAAAATGACAACAGCACTAAAAAAAAGTGAGGCATTGATGCATTTTCCCCCTGTACAACTGTTGCACCTGTTGGATGGTCACATGTTCTACATTTGGACCCTTGGCAACTGACTCATATTTATGACATTTGCAGTGCCCTGGGATCACGTGATCACCCTTTGTGGTCTTCTGAGAAGCAAAGTCAATGGGAAGCCAGCTTCGCTTAACAACGTTACTAACTTAACAACTGCAATGATTCACTTATCAACTGTGGCAAGGAAGGATGTAAAATGGGGGCAAAGCTCACTTAACTGTCTTGCTTAGCAACATAAATTTTGGTCTCAATTGTGGTCATAAGTTGAAGACTATCTGTACAGGTTTCTTTGATTCTGACTAGTTGAAATGGTTAGGCTTCAAATATCAGTATTATTCTTAATTAGGTCCAGAGGGTTTTTGTATGCTTTTGTTTCTAAAGTCTATGGAAGGGTCATCTCTGGAAACCCTAGATAGACATCTACCTGCTAAGGCAGGGGTCTTCAAACTTGGCACATTTAAGACTTGTGGACTTCAACTCCCAGAATTCTTCCTCTAGTCCTGTTAGCTCAGGAATCCTGGGAGTTGAAGTCCACAAGTCTTAAATGTGCCAAGTTTGAAGATCCTTGGGGCTAAGGTGATAAGCTGCCTAGGAAAGCAAAAGAAATCATCAAAACCATAAAAAAGTGAAAGTTAGAATAACAGATAACAGATAATCAGAGTTGGAAGGGACCTTGTAGGTCATCTAGTCCAACCCCCCGCCCAAGCGGGAGACCCTACACCATTTCTGACAAATGGCAGTCCAATCTTTTCTTGAAAGTCTCAATAGGATTACCAACATGATCGTCAATGTCCGGTGATGGATATGACACAAGAAGAAGACCTGCTTAGGATACATGTAGTTCTTAAGTTACAATCATTAGTTTGAAATGAAAATTAAAACAGCACTGAAAAAAGATGATTAATGACCATTTTTTACACTTACAACTGTTGTTTCAAATATCAGGAGGGAGGTTTTATTGCATCTCTAGTTTTCAACTATAAAAAGTTCTCCTTTCCTTTCCTCTTATTATCTTTCCTAGTGTTCAGTATTGTTCTTAATTTTTTTTCCTTTCCCAATGCAGTTAATTTGCAGTCATGCCTTATTCAGCAGTAGCAGTTAACTTTTTAGGCACTAAACATTATATTGAACATTCCAGTCTCCTCCCTGTGAGCTGGCTCTTGCCAACGTTGTAATACTTTTTGTGGTTGCTTTGATTTTAAGTACAAGGAAGACAATGCATCCATAGAAGTACATTTCCAAATCATGGGATTTTTCCACCAACTGCCCATCAGGAGATATCTTGGCAGAACCAAACCTTCAGGAAATAAGGATGAATGCAATGTCAGTTTGATTAAAGTTGTTATGATTAATAAACTGCTTGGATAAGCAGTGAAATGTTCTAATTTTTTTTTAAAAAAGTTCAGTTGCCATAACTCAACTTTCAGACAACTCTACATGGATGACTGAGAATTTTCATTGACATACCTGTACCCTTGTTGCTATAGACAACATACTGTACATTAGAATGGCTCTTCCTGTCTGGATCACAGGAGACAAACCACAACTGAGTCTCCAAGGGTGCTTATCCAATAATAATATTCAGTAATTAATAAATAAATAATTAAAGGTCATTCTTTCCAATACCACATGTCCATAAATCATGCCTTAATTTGACTTTGTGTAGGTTATTGTCTCCATGTCCCTATTACATACAATCCTGATGTACGTAACCTGATGTGTGATGATCACACATCAGATTATTACTGCACAAGAAGTTCAAGTTCTGTTCTTTCCTCTTCCAGCTATGGAATATAAAATAATGGATGACTGGAAGGAAGACTTCAACTGAATAATAAGAAAGAAAAAGAAAACCCTTAGTAAGAACTGTTCAACAGTGGAATTAATTGTTGGAAGAGGTAGTTATGTCATTGGACATGTTCAAGTAGAAATTAGACAGACATCTGAGATGCTTTAATGTGGATTCCTGCAGTTAGTGGAGTGTTGGACTTGAAGAGCCCTTTCCAATTCTAGGATTCATCCTTCTAGGAAGAACTGTTTTGGGACTTGCTTGAATAGAAAAGCAGCACATTTTTGTGCTAAACCAAAAACCTGTGGGATTAGCTGTCGCACTGAAAACAACTTGTTAGGCTAAACATATGCTCTCACAAACACCTTGATCATGAAGTCAAAGCTTGGTTCTCTCGCTTATGACAAAAGAACAAAAAGGAAGGGCTATAGGGAAAACAATGCTTATTCACTTTGTTAAGAAAGGAGGCGATCATGCCTGAAGTCTAAAGATGTTGCGGCTTATAATTATAAGATGTATGCAAACCTTTATTAATTCTGCACCTCATTTACACATTAGCATGAATGATAGATATAGGCTGCAGTTGCTTATTACTACTTGAAGGCAAAATATTTTGCAGAAAGCTTTGTCAATTCCTGGTGACTTCATGGACTTTCAACTTCCCCGTGTAGCCTACAATTAGGATTTCCTGTGGTTTCTCATTGAAATACTAAGCTGGTTTATTGAGGTCAGCAAGGGTTGGCTAGATGCTGCCACCCGATGTTAACACTTTGTTCATACTGTTTCTTAATTTAAAAGGTAGGAAAGGATCTATTAAGGAGGCATCTTCAGGCTTCATCCTTCTAATTATTCTCCCCCTCATGTTTATTTATGTATTTATTCTATTCAACTTGCTAAGGCTTCTCACTCCAGTTTAAGGCTGCTCTTCATTCTCATCTGTAAACTAAGGCATGCCAATCTCTCAATATCTCTGGCATTTCCATTCTCACTTATCTCCCACCCCATGTACTTCTACTTCTGAGAATCTCCTAATTGGAACGTGTATGTGTAAACCATTCTTTTACAAGGCTGTAGATTAGTGTTTCTCAACCTTGACAACTTGAGGATGTGTGGACTTCAACTCCCAGAATTCCCCAGCCAGCATGGCTAGCTGGGAAATTCTGGGAGTTGAAGTCCACACATCTTCAAGTTGCCAAGATCGAGAGACATTGCTGTAGAAAATGAACTCCATCTTACTACACAGTCATTGACTTTCTTACCAGATTTTTGTAGTTTTGTACAAATACAAAACATTTCCTGAAAAGCTAAGGGCTGTCCAAGCTTAGACGAGGAATAATTGCTAGAAATATAGAGAATGTACATTTCTATTAGGTGAAAAAGAAGGCTAGCAGTTCAGACATAAACCATTGCTTCCATAATCCCTTTTCCTTGATGTGTGCCTAAAGGAGGAGAATTGTGAGATCAGGTTGTACTTACCAAGAAGAGATACTTAATGTTCATTACTTAGGCATTACTAATCTAATGTTAAAAATTTACAAAAATGCTGAGCATTTTGCCATGCAATGTAGTGGAGCCACTACAGAGAAAAGAGGCATTTTTTTTTTCTGCAGTCTCCTGGACTATGCTGTGTAGGGAGCAGGGAGGAGAAAAAGCAGAGGTGACATTCAGCAGGTTCTCACCAGTTCTGGAGAACCGGTAGCGGAAATTTTGAGTAATTCGGAGAACTGGCAAATACCACCCCTGACTGGCCCCATCTATTTTCTGCCTCCCGAGTCCGAGCTGATCGTCGGGGTCTTCTTTTGTTGCTGGAGCTGGAAAGCAGGTTAGTGGGGTGGGGAAGGAATGGGATTTTGCAGTAACCTTCCCCAGGAGTGGGGAGGGAATGCAGATTTTACAGCATCCTTCTCTTGCCACTCCCACCAAGTGCCTGCTTGATGCCACGCCCATCAAGCCACAGCCACAGAACCAATAGTAAAAAAAATTGAATCCCACCACTGGTCTATACCACTACAGACAAGTATGTTTATGTGTGTGGAGGGGTGCGCACCAGGGAATAAAATGTGAAGGAAATGACTTCAGACTGTCCATTTCTTAGACAAAGAGTGATAAACAAAGAAGAGATAACTGAGCGAATCTATAACTCTACTGCCTTCTTGTGGTTAGTAGGTCACAAGGTGCCAAACAGACAGAGGCAATTTATTTGTACCTCCAGTACTTGGGAAGGGAAATAAACCCTGTTAATCAGCACAATGCACCCGAACATTTCTAACAACCAAGCTTTATGCACACCCATTGGGTGTGGAGAGTCAACAGATTGGAGCATCTTTCCTAGCACAGGGGATGCTCATAGTTACAAATGAACCTATTCATCCAAGTTGCTCAATGCCCAATTAGAAAAGAATCTATTTTAGACTGGAGTTGGAGGGAGGGAGAATAATTTTTGCTAGCTTTGTTGCAATGTGAATACAATGACTAAGCTGACTCATTACAGTAACCCTTATTGTGGCTTGTTTTGTTTGGGCTAGGTATAAGCTTTCCGAAAGCTGAGATGGCAGTTTCCAAGATTCTCAGCCAACATGGATGCATCCTCCCTTCATTTTTATTTTCTAAGAACGCCTTGGGGGTTGACAGAAGCTCTGTAAATAGAGAACATGCTGGAGGCTGGTGCTTTCTTCATAACACAGTGCTTTCCATTGTTCTTTTTAATTAAAATGTTTTTTTTTTTTAAAAAGCTACAGCTAGGTAAGGCAAGGAATTACTTAGAGCTACCTTGCTGCTTCTTTAATAACTCTAGATGCAAGGAATCTGCCTACAGGGACTCTAATGCCCACGGTCACTGTAGTATATTCCCTTCTCTTAAAGGGAAAACAACTTTAAGAGCCCTGGTGGCACACTGGTTAGAGTGCAGTTATTGCAGGCAAACTCTGCCCACAGTCAGGAGTTTGATCCTGACGGGCTCAAGGTTGACTCAATCTACCATCCTTCTGAGGTCAGTAAAATGAGGAGCCAGGTTGTTAGGGGCAATATGTTGACGTTATAACACTGCCCAGACAGTGTTGTAAAGCACTATGGGATGGTATATACTGTAAGGTAAGTGCTATTGCTATTTAAAAATTATAGAGCTCTATGGAGCAGGAGGTGGGGAGATAACAAAGTTACAGAAAATCAGGGTGTCTGTGCTACAACCCTCATCAAAACTCACATTGTCAAGAGACTCTTTGCTGTGTGTCTTGGATGCTTTGAGCTCATTGCCTAGATTTTTAGATCCTCTTTGAGATTATTTAGCAGAAAGCAAATGCTCCTCAAGCTGCTATTCTTCCTAAGGTGCTGAGAGTTATAAACATAGACACTTTTGTGAAATTCAAAGGCCTGCAGGTCTCGATGTCTACCCATTGCTCTTTGCCATGCCTCTCATGTCCTGCCTGGCTCCCTCCAAATTTCAAGAGCTGTCAAGTCCTTGGTTTTCTGCCAGCACCAAGGCATTGACAATGGCAACTTCCAGGCAGCAGAGATGTGACGGGTGATAATCC
This sequence comes from Notechis scutatus, assembly GCF_049901735.1. Lineage (NCBI taxonomy): Eukaryota > Metazoa > Chordata > Lepidosauria > Squamata > Elapidae > Notechis > Notechis scutatus. The sequence continues at coordinate 193,306,324 of NC_142011.1, forward strand.
CTATTTCTCTGCAAAGCACCAATTAGGAAAGATGGGCATAGGCTGTTTAACCCCATTCTGGCATCTTCACAGTCCTGGCTAGACAGGTTCTTTCCTTGTAGCTAAGCTCTCTGCATCCATGTTCCACTATCTCCCATAAAGCTCTCCCATACTAATGAAACCAGAAGAGAAGCAGCTCATCCTTCAGAAAGCAGAGACTAGATGAAAGATAATATATAAGAGGATTGCAGTAATTGAATTTGGGTCTGTTAGAACAGTTACTTGGTAACACTTGGCATCTTTGGTCATACCGTACTCTCCATCCCACCCTCTCAAAGGCTGGCTAAGAATATGTACCTCTCAACTTTCTTACCTTGAATGAAAGCCTGTGTTTCATTTTTATTCATTTATTTAATTTATATACTGCCCACAAATGAGGGCAGATATGCATGTCCCAGGATAAAGTTTGCAGGATCCAATCCGAGTCAGTCAACAGGAGTCCAAAAGCTTGGAAGACTAAACTTCTGGTCCCAGTGACTGACTCAAATTGGATCTTACTATTTGCAGCTCATCTCGCCATCAAGCAACTCTAAGAGTCCATAAACAAGGTAAAAATGACAATAGTAAACATTAAAATGATAGCTAAGGAAGGAGCCAATATACAAGAGGCTGTATTCTTTTAATCATCTAACCATCTCCAGAATGGAACAGCCTCATTGGGACCCCCGGCTAATCACAGAGTCAGGTTTTAAGACCATTTCAGAAGCCAAGAGGGTGGAGATGGATCCATTTCAAGTGGCATGATGGTCAGAGGGTAGGAGCCATGGCACCAAAGTCCCTTTTCCTGGAACCCACCAGCTGGAATTCCTTAGCTGATGGGGTCTGTAGCATGGCTTCTACCAGCACATTGGATGAGCCAATCTTATTGGGGTAAGATGGATCCTCAGATATTATAAGCAGAGCAACAGCATAGACCTAACTATCTATAAAACCATCTATCCTTTAGAGCAGGGATGTCAAACTTGTGTCCCCTTCACTAAACTGGGTGTAGGTGTGGCTAGCGTATGATGCATCCGGGCGGCGGGCTGCGAGTTTGACAGTCCTACTTTAGAGGACAGGTAGTTTTAAGAAAGTTCCTGGTTTTAGACTCTACCCCTTCTTAGGAGAAGCAGTTAACTAAGGCAGAGGTAGGGAAACATGTCCTATATTTGTATATTAAACAGTCCTATTCAAGTCAAAAATTGATTTCCCCCACAACTGAAAAACCAGTAGGCCAGGGATGGGAAACCTTTTATAGCTCACTCAGGAATTCTGGTTGTTGAAGTCCATAAGTGATAGAAGAGCCAAGTTCCCCTACCCCTGAACTAAGGCATGAGGTCTGAATGGCCTGCCCCCAAAATGTCCACGCATGCTTGGCTGACTCCCACAACTGGGCTTATCCAATGACAAGATACTAAGCCCACTGCCAAGATTGAGGCAATTGAGAGCAGACCAAGGAAAGAATAGAAGAGGATTTCTTCCTTATTCTTCCTACTCAGCCTTAAGACATCTTGGGGCAGATGACTCAATAGCAGCAACAGCAGCAGGGATTCTGGGAGTTGAAGTCCACAAGTCATAAAGTTGCCAAAGTTAGAGATTCCTGCCCTAGATCAGTGATCCCCAACCTTTTTTATGCCGCGGCACGGTACCGGCATCAGCTGGGCACTGCGGCCCGGTACCGGCATCAGCTGGGCACTGCGGCCCGGTACCGGCATCAGCTGGGCGCCGCCATCTTTTTTTGATGAAAAAGTGCTTCCGGTGAGCTTTCTACCCGGAAAAGCTCACCGGAAGCACTTTTTCATCAAAAAAAGATGGCGGCGCCCAGCAAACCAGCGGCCCGGTAGGACTTGTTCCACAGACCGGTGCCGGTCCGCGGACCGGTGGTTGGGGACCCCTGCCCTAGATGACTACAAAGTACAAGGGAACAATGATAAACTCCTAACTATTTGCTGCCATCTCATCTCAAATCATCCAGATTTCTGAGGTCTTACTACAATAGCGCTATTCCTTGCTATATCCTGTTTACTGAAGGAATGGGACAAATATGGGATGGCCATAGGAAGCATTGCCAAAGCTGTAGGAAAGCTGATCGACATTTGTTTGTTTATCATATTTATATAGCTGTCCATCTCATAGAATGGGCAGCTTAGCATAAAAATACATAATTTCAAAAATTACAATGAAAAATAACACATTTCACAAAGAAGAGCACCAATCGGGATTATTAGTAATGGAGCAACAGAGAATTATTATCACAAGCAACACAGCCATCTCCATAATTCACCACTTCCTCAAGATCCCCAAGCCTATGACACAACTGTTACATGTGTACACTGTATATATATATGTGTGTGTGTGTGTGTGTATAATTAAAACTTTTAAACAAGCACATAAAAACTAACACAAACTAAGGTAAACTAAGAGAGAGAGAAAGAAAAAAGAAACTGAACAAAAACCAAGAAGAGAAAAACGAGTTGAATAAAAAAAGAAAAGAAAGAGAAAAAGATAGAAAGTATTGACTTCAGATATTCTTCACTGCAATTGCAAGTACAAATATTTGACCCAACCATTTTCAATCATGTTTAAAGGACCTCTGGAATCTCAGGGATGGAGCCAGTTGGGAACTTCTATGCTATGCTGATTTTAAATGCTTCTTGTCCCTTGGTAGCTATGCTTCTCTTTGCCATTCTTTTACTCCTGATCATTTCCTCTTCTGTTATAGTCTTTTTTAAAACTATTTTAATCTTCTTACTGCAAGAAGGAAATCTTAAGGTATTCAGAGTCCCTCTGGATTGGAGCAGCACATAAGCACCAGCAAACCAACCCATCAATAAACAACTCCAGCAGGACCTCTATTCCTCCAGGCCCCACAGCGACTGCCTCTGTTGCCATCTCTTTATTTACATCACTGCTCTCCTAACATATTGTCCATCTTTTCAGAGGCTGAAAAGGAAGGAACCACAAGCCACAATGGTTATAGGAACCGACTCACTTACAACTTTAGTATCTAAGCTATCAAAGACACAGAGAGGCAATTTAAAAGTACTATCCTGAAGCTGCCAAAAGAAAAATGGCATTGTTGATCCTCCCTCCTTCTGCTCAACCGTTTGCAACAGAACCATCATTGTGTCTTTTTTGAGAGCTGCAAAACTCCCTGAAACACAAAACTTTGCATTTGCAATATATCCTGAAATGCAACACTAACCAAACCACGCTCCATTCAGAGGTTGCCACAGGAGCAGAGAGTTTCATTGAAATGCCAAAGGCAACATCATTAAGCTGCTGCAATGTAAGTTTCACTCCTATTATTTATGTCTGCAATGTCACAACACACACACACACACACACACACACACACACACACACACACACACACACAGAGGAGGTGGAGCTTGCTTCATATTGATAAAGGTAAAGGTTTCCCCTGTCCAATCATTTCCAATTTTAAGAGGGGAGGTACTCATCTCTGTTTCTTGGCCGAGGGAGCCAGCATTGTCCAAGGCATTTCAGTATGGCTATATGTTGTGGCACACAGAATGCTGTTATCATCTCATCAAAGTGATACCTATTTATCTACTCACATTTGCATGTTTTTAAACTGCTAGGTGAGCACGAGCAAATAATGGAAGCTCACCCCATCATGTGTTGAAGGCTGAATGAAGGCTGTCAGCTGAACTTGATACACTCAGCATTTTTAACTGCTAAGCCCTTGTACCTCATCATGATATATACCATCATGATGATACGATGCTGTTATTGTCATTTGATTTCCCTGCTAATACTTTTGGATTCAGTCCTATGCAAAGCTAGAAAACTGAATTAGTTGAATATAGTGTTGTTAAACTAACAATGGGCCATAGAGTCAGACAAATGAGCCACTTCATATATGACAGATATCATGAGGTCCTACTTAAGCATCTGTGATATCTCTTAAACAGTAGTCAACAGATTTCAAAGACTTTTGAGGAAATATCTCCTGTGTGGATGGGAAACAAAGAGAGCTGGAAACTTTACTGGAGGAACATAAATATAATTTCATTGGTATTATTGAAACATGGTGGGATGATGCACACATGAGTGGAACCTAATATTCAAAAGCTGCTATTTATATAGAGGAGGCTTGACAAAAATATGGGAGAAAAGTGTAAAATTGTGCAGAAATGCACATTTTAGAACATGGGAGCTCTGTTGAGAGGGTCTGCCAAGAAGACAAGGCAAGAGTAATAATAACAAGGACAGATTTGTGGGAAATTATTGTAGGCCTCTGGACAATCTGGAGAGAAAGATGAAAGTTTTCTGCAACCAGACAACCAACTCTTAAGGAAGCATGTCATTATGGGGGACTTTAACTATCCAGTTATTTGTTGGAAGGAAATCTTATTCTGCTGGCAGTTACAAGCCAGATAAATTCTTGTCTGTTTCTTACAGACAACCTCACTTGTCAAATGGTGTAAAGAGCTCTGCTACCCTGGACCTAATCCTCACCAACAGGAAGGAAATGATTGAGGAAATATAGGTAACTAGGATCCTGGGAGGTAACAAGAAAGAAGGATTGGACATCCCTAAAGAAACATAATTGGATCCAGCCAGAAGTTAATACATTGCTTAAAACAGCAGTGGAAATGAAAATATACAAGAAATGAAAAAGGGGAAATATATTCAAAGCAGAATCCAAAACATTTTACAAAAATTGTAAAGCCCATTGTGAGGTTAGGCTAGCAAGGGACGAAAAAACAACAACAAAAGGACTTTCAGATATGTCAGTAGCACAAGGAATGTCAAGGACCCAGTGTCAGAGAGAGGCTGGCCAAGTCAGAGAGAAGAATTAAACAGGGACCTCTACATGGGCATAAGAGGGTGAAGTCTAACCCCTCCCCTTGAATGCTCCTCAATCTTATTCAGTCTGACCCAGGTGCAAACCACCGATTAGAGGAGATTCCTATGTTATGGGCTTCAGCAATAAAAGAAATAAGTGAACTCTTCACATGTGGAAATGATTATTCATACCTGACCGTAACTCTCCTGCAGAGAGAGAATGTGAAATGGTTGAGGAGGAGGGAGAGAAGGAAGGATGTTCCAATTCCTATTTTGCACTGGTTTACTCTCACAAAGGAAACAAATCCTCATTTGGCCCTCACTGTGTCAATAAGGGGAAAGAGAAGGCAAAGTGGAAGATAAACAAGGAGCACGTGAGGTAATTCCCAGCTAATCTAAATGTGTTAAAGTCTCTAGAGTCAACTGAATTAGACCCTAGGGTATTAAAGGAATTAGCTGAGGTAATTGCAGAACCACTGTTTGTAATCTTTGAGAAGTCCTGGAGAACAGGTGAATCCCAGAAGACCGGAGGATTAATATCATTCCTTTTTTCATAAAAGGAAAGAAGCAATGAGCTTGATTGATATCACCACTGAGCAAGGTCCAATGAAGTAGTATGTCTGTAAGCACTTAGATCATAATTTTAATTAACAGGAGCCAACCTGGATTTTCGATGAACAAGTCAGTGCAGACTAACTTGATCTCCTTTTATGAGAGAATATTAGCCTGGTTGATTGGGGAAATGTCCTGTATGAAGTCTATCCTGACTTCAGTAGAGATTTTGACAACATCTCTCATGGCACCCTTATTAACAAAATGGTAAAATATGGATTTTACAGTTCAACCGTTAGATACATCCACAATTGGCTAAAATATGATACTCAAAGGATAGTTACAAATGGTGTGAAACCTGGAGAGACATCTTAAGTAGGTGCTGTATGTTGTTCTTATATTGATACAAATTACTACCAACCTGCCTTCAATCGAGGACCTGTATACTGCACGAGTCAAAAGGAGGGCTGTGAAAATATTTACAGACCCCTCACATCCCGGACATAAACTGTTTCAACTCCTACCCTCAAAACGACAATATAGAGCACTGCACACCAGAACAATTAGACACAAGGACAGTTTTTTTTCCCCATCAGTCTGCTAAACAAATAATTCCCTCAATACTGTCCAACTATTTACAAAGTCTGCACTGCTATTACTATTAATCTTCTCATCACTCCTGATCACCCATCCCCTCCCACTTGTGACTGTATGACTGTAACTTTGTCGCTTGTATCTTATAATTTATATTGACTGTTTCCTAGTATGATTCAATTGTTTATTATACCCTATGACTATTATTAAGTGTTGTACCTTATGATTCTTGAATCTTGACAAATGTATCTTTTCTTTTATGTACACTGAGAGCATTTGCACTAAAACAAATATATTGTGTGTCCAACCACACTTGGCCAATTAAGAATTCTATTCTATTCTATTCTATTCTATTCTATTCTATTCTATTCTATTCTATTCTATTCTGTTCTGTTCTGTTCTGTTCTGTTCTGTTCTGTTCTGTTCTGTTCTGTTCTGTTCTGTTCTACTCTACTCTACTCTACTCTACTCTACTCTACTCTACTCTACTCTACTCCACTCCACTCCACTCCACTCCACTCCTCCACTCCACTCTATTCTAAATATGGAAGTTGAAAAAATGCTTATTAAATTTGTGGATGATACAAAACTAGGAAAATGGTTAATATTTAGCAGGAAAAAAACTTAAAAATGTGGATAGTATAATGAATCCAGCAGTGTAAAGTATTGGTGTCCTCTATGATTCTATTCTATTTTATCCTCAAGGGAATGATATTAGGTAACCCAAATAAACTTCCACAACTGTAGATACTACTTTATACTGGGTTCTGTTATTGGATAGATATAATCATAATGATATGAGCAACTGAGATAAATATGCAGCAGTTCTAGAGCAAAGACGATAAAATGGTTTAGAAAAGATAAA